>NC_069123.1:0-215000 GCF_026914265.1 Mya arenaria
TATAAAAAATTGAGCGCGTTCCTTCAAACTTTTCTAAATACACTACATGTCTGAATCTAAATTTTTCACTTTATTTTGCCAAAAAAAATCCCTTTAATGTGATAGAAATGACCCGTTGTATAAAACGTTTTGGACGACACTGATAAGGCGTAATATTTATTGTATTATTGCTTTTTTGAGATGTTTTTCTGTTACCAAAAACTAAAAATGATATAAGAACATCATTACAATTAGCATTAGAGTTTCTTATATTGTCCAAAACAATAAACACTACCATTGATTTAAAAAAAATGAAACAAAACAATAAAAATATATTTTCAAGGCAATAAAAGAGGCGGGTAAAACAGAGAAGTTCGGAAAACAGAAAACAAACCTTTTTTTATCATGTCTAACTACAGTTACCCTTTAAATTGTTATTTTATGCTACAGGTTTTAAACCATGAAGGAAAAAAGACATGTGCCACAGGAGTGAAAACACCATTGTTCAAACATAAATTCGGTCGTGCAAGGACCGTCGGCAAAGACGGAAACATGACCAACTTTATTTTTATTATTTAGTTATTCAGAAGTTGCAACAATTGTTAAGTTGTTCACCGAAAGCGTTGCAATATTTAATAAAAATAACAATACAATGAAAAATACAGGGACAAGCCCAACTGTCGAAATTAAAAAATAAACCCTGTTAAGGGCCAAAACAATGAACCATAAATTAAGTCTTAAGGAGACCATATTCATGTTCTATTTTTTTGTTGTTCAGAGGCCATATTTAATATAATAGTTTTATCCTTATCGTTAGACATGTCCCACTCAATCAAATCACCCCATTGGCCAGTTATTATTACAGTCATATCAAAAGACTTGGATTCTGATCTTAAAATTAAGATAAATATAAGATGGTTATTGAATACAGACCCTGCCCATTGAAATAGGTCGACATGATCTTATTGATAGAGACTATAGATGCTGTCCGTATTGCAACAGCAGAACCCTTCGCTTGCTCTCGGAATGTTAGTCAGAATACCATCTAGACAAAATGTCACGTTTATTGCAAAATATATTTGAGAGGTCTGTATTATTCGAATGCGACCGAAAGATTACAAATGGATTAATACAATAATTATGTTATCACTTTGTAAATCTCTTACATTTGAATTGTGGGTCGGAGGCTAAGTTAATATATCATGAATATGAATATGTATATTCTATATTGCATTATGTATTTTAAAGAGGCATCAATGACACATCGTATGGTCAAGCGCAACGTACCATCACACGCAAAATGTTTCCTCTTTTTTCTTGGAAGCAAGATTGTTCGGAAGAAGAACAAGTCGCTGAGTAATGATATAAATACAATAGTCTCTTTCGGTTTTCTTGCATAGGTGCATAGCAAAGGTAACAATATCTTAAATTATTTGCATGACGTCATTATCGGTCCCTAACTACTTGTTAATATAATTCCGTATAATTAACTATGTCTTTGACGTTTACCCTGAGCCATTAAACGGGGTTTATGTTTAAACTTTTTGCTTCTGAGCTTGTTTCTGTAGTTTTTCACCTAAGTATTATATACTTCTTGCATAATCAGATTCATTGAACGGAAAGACATTCAAACTATTTTCATTGCCATAGCAACCAAACATGTTGCCTAACAACCCATAAACAACGTTCCTTTTTTGCCTCTAGCCACATACTAAATTTCATTAGCCTAGCTTACATACTTCTCGAATTATTACAGGATCCAGTGTAAGACTTATTTTACCTTATTGTCCTAGCAAACACGATTATTATCTGACAAGAATGACAGACATACATTGTAATCTGAAATGTCATTCCTGTCTTTTTTATGTTATGACAAGATCATTTTAAGTGGTATTTCCATTATTTGTGCTCCCAAAGCGTAATTCGAAATCTTTGAGGTATTGACTTAAAACCTAATACACTATATAAATCATAAAATGACAAATGCATGCATAGGAACCATCAAACATTACCTCTTTTTTATAGGTAGGTATATTAACATAATCCGATACCTTATAAGAACTAGATCTATATGTTCACTGTGTTCTTCAAATCTATAATACCGAGTATATAACCACAACTAGAATGCAATACATTTCTGGAAAACACATTATACATGTAAACAAATGATGTTTGAAACCATATCCCGATATTTGAATTGCATAACATGAAGGGAGACAAATCTGTCGCTTCGAAAACTTATTTCCGCTTTGTCAATATTACCCCAAAAATTAAGCTATAACTCCATTAAATGGATTATCAAAACATGGTGGAATATAGGAACGTTTGAGGTTTTTGCCAGAAATATTAAATAAGCAATATGTGTATAATTCCTCCATAATCGTACTATGTTCCCAACAAGAAACGCCGCAACGCGACGAAACCAGGTTTGCAATGATTGACAGAACTTCAGCCTGTGTTGTGAGAATTATAATTAAGTTGATTTGTTGTGTGTATGTATAAGAACATGCCAAATTGGTTAGAGGATATACACAGAAGACAGGAAGCATACATAAGAGTAGAAATGAAAATTAAAGGGAAAGGTTAATCAATTAATAAAGATGATTATGTTACTTTGTCATGGCACATATATATGTTATCATCGGTGATTTTAGTGAATCATCAAACTCTGTTGCTGGAAAATGAAAATGATTTTAAAGGAACTTGTTCACAAACTCTTCCTATAGACCAAGTTAAGCCAAGATATGTCAACCCTTACTGAAATTATTCAGTTCTATAGGTGAGTTTGACGCCTCCCGTACCAAGCTTGGTCAAGATGTGTGAACCCTGACTAAAGTTATTCAGTTTCAATCATTCCTCTATTTATAGTAACAGTGACCTTGACCTTGACCATAGAAGCCCTATACGCAATCCATAAAAGGTCTCCATAAACTCTTCCTTTATACCAAGTTTGGTCAAGATATGTTAACCCTGACTAAAATTATTCAGTTTCGACCGTTTTTTCTATTTTTAGTAACAGTGAACTTGACCCTAGGGACCCAAAACGCGATCCAGTGAAAGGTAGCCATAAACTCTTCATTTATACCAAGTTCGGTCAAGATATGTGGACCCTGACTAAAGTTATTCAGTTTCAACTTTTTTTTCTATTTTTAATAACAGTGACCATGACCCTAGGGACCCTAAATGCAATCCCACGAAAGATATCCATAAACTCTTCCTTTATACCAAGTTGGGTCAGGATATGTGAACCCTAACTAAAATTATTCAGTTTCATAGGTGAGTTTACTTCAGTTTCATAGGTGAGTTTACTATGTGAAAACCTGGTTAAGTGCATATAAGCACCGCTACGGTTGCTGTCCGTCCGTTACACTCTTGTACCGAAAAAGGCTTAAAAACTATATGGATTGGATTTTAATGGAACTTTCAAACGTACATAGAGGAGAAATTACACAAGTACAAAGCGCAAAAACCATTATCCTAGTGTTGAATTATCCCTCATTTCATTTCACTGTATGCATCAATTAGGTAGCCCTTTTTCCGGACCAAGTACTATTGGGAATAAAATGAGACTTGTAATATATAGATTGATAGCAATGGGAGTAAGTGCGCTGCGCTAAAGTTTGAATCATACCTTCGAATTCATCTAAATTATCTCCTCTTCAATATATTGTTATGCTTATTGTTTTAGTCTGGAGCACAACTCCCACAAATAATTGTTATACCAAATTTCTTTCCACGTCAAAACTACAAGTCGTTGAGGTACTGATTTCAAACTTTACTACATAAAGGTCTTATTGAAGAGCAGTGCAGTGCGTAAGAACCTTAACTCTGTCTTTGATATTATTTTTAAACTCAAATTAAGTTCGGAGCGTAATTCGAAATCTTTGAGGTATTGACTTAAAACCTAATACACTATATAAATCATAAAATGACAAATGCATGCATAAAAACCATCAAACTGTCTCTTTTTTCAGAGCATATCTACAGAAGTCTTAGGAGTAATGTTTCCAAACCTTATATTCAGATAGATTTTATTGATGAGGAGCGCAGTGAACAAGAACAATATCTTGTTTTACAGTGTGTAGTATTTTTAAAATAACTGCCCTTTGTTCATTTTTATACTTATTTTTTTTGTCTGGAGCATACCCCTGCTTTGAAAAACAAGAGGCACATCAGTGCCTGTGCTCAACTGGCCAAAAGGTTCAAGCAAAGACCACCTAACGAACATTTTCGTCAAGTTTCATAGAAATACAATCATCAATTTTTGAGGAGAAGTTATTTAAAAAAAAAATTACTTTAATAGCTCTGGCTGCCATGTTGTGCAGTGGACCGAAATGATTTGGGCAATTTGAGTAAAGGGGCACCAAACAAACATTTCTGTCAAGTTTTATCGAAAAAAGGTCATCGGTTTCGACGACAAGTCGTATAAAGTTTTTTTTTTTATTTTTTAGCTATGGCAGCCATGGTGTGCAGTGGACTGGAACCATTTAACAAATTTTGGTTAATGACCACCCAAGGAACATTTCTGTCAAGTTTCATCAAAATCTGATCATCGGTTTCTGAGGAGAAGTCGTTTAAAGGTTTTTCTATTTTTACCTCTGGGGGCCATCTTGTGCAGTGGACCGAACCATTGAAGCAAATTTGATAAAGGACCATCCAAGGAACATTTCTGTTTAAGTTTCATCAAAATCTGATCATCGGTTCTGAGAAGATGTTCTTTAAAGGTTTTTCTATTTTTTTGCCCTGGCAGCCATGTTGTGCAGCGGACCGGAACCATTTGAGCAATTTTGGTTAAGGACCACCCAAGGAACAATTCTGTCAAGTTTCATCAAAATCTGCCTATCCGTTTCAGAGGAGATGTCGTTTAAAGATTTTGCTATTTTTAGCTGTGGCGGCCATATTGTGCAATGGACCAGAACCATTTGAGCAATTTTAATAAAGGACCACCCAAGGAACATTACTGTCAAGTTTCATCAAAATCTGCCGAACCGTTTCAGAGGAGATGTCGTTTAAAGATTTTGCTATTTTTAGCTCTGGCGGCCATATTGTGCAATGGACCGGAACCATTTGAGCAATTTTGATAGGGACCACCAAAGGAACATTCCTGTGAAGTTTTGTCAAAATCCGCTTATCAGTTTCAGAGGAGATGTCGTTTAAAGTAAAAGTTTACGCACGCACGCACGCACTCACGACGGACAATCTGTGACGACATAAGCTCCATGGCCTTCGGCCAGTGGAGCTAAAAACACAAATATACTTCTGAACTTATTTCGGCAAAAGATTTGGCAGTCTATGACTGCTTCTTGTCCAATTTGCATTTACCCTCCAATTCTTGTATGTCGTCTTTTTGATTTCGCAAATGATATGAAATTATTCATATTGCTTGACACAAATCGTCTCAACGAAAATAAGTGTTGATGAACATTCTTCTGTCATTATAACAAACAAACTCCTTTCCCATGTGTATAACTGGTAGTTAAAGAAAACATACTTGAAAAGTAAAAGGTTCCTATTTGCACTTCTTCCGAATTTGTTCACCGTAACATACATCGTTCCCAACAAAAGCTTCGTTTTGATTCCGTTTGCATGAACATTAAAAGTTTCAACACCTCCTCTTCATCATTTCTAAACTTAAAGTAAACGTGACAGAAGCTTAAAGTAAAATGCGGATTATGAAATGTAACACTGATTTTTACACTACTCTACTAGTGTTTACCTGACTTGTGGCTCAATTACTGTCGGAATTTTATTTGTATTTTAAAGTGTTAAAAATGTGTACCAAAATGTGTTTTGTCAAGCTTAATCTTGAACACGGGCCATAACTCCGTCAGAAGTACTTGTCTGTACCCAATGTCGAGCTTGAACTGTATTTAAAGTGGTATACATGCTACCCAAGAAAATATTTAATCCGTCAACCCTTTCACAAGTAGTTGTCTGTAAACAACATGTGATTGTTTTGACAAATGTTAGGTTGAAAACGGGCGATAATCCCATTAAAATTGATAGCCAAAGTCGAACTGCACCTGTATTTAATGGTGTTAAACACGTTTACCATTTGTTTTAAAATATGTCGACCCTCTCACGAGTTATTGACCGGACTCCGTATAACTAAATTGATAGTTGGTAAATAAAGTCGACTTTGACCTATATTATATGTGTATTTACGAGCGTTTCGTAGAATAGCGAAGTAAAAATTGTCTAATGCGGTACTGGTTTATATTGATTGGTTTATGCACGAGATTTTCGTGTAGTATTATATTGGATAATTTGGTCATTCTACCTGACGATTGCATACCGTTCATATCGAATTTTGTACATGTTCATTTTGCCGGCATGGATTCGGAAAACGTGCTTTTATCGAACATTGAAAAACTTATTGACAATAAATTATCTTCATTTGAGCAACGTTTAAATTCAACGCAAAGGGATTTGAGTTCGCAAATTCAGAATACTTTGTCAGCGAACAATAATTATGTATTCAAGAGGAAAGGCAATGAAGCACAGTTCAAGGCCAACGCGCACGTGCTCGACAAGCTGCAGGAAGCGGGCTCCAGTCTACAGGATGTTAACGCAGCTCAACCGGATGACGCTATCGCGAAGGCACGGGGGAAAATTGTGACGTTTGTACAGGATTGGTCCATTGGAAATAGCTGGCTTGTTCCGCCACCCGCATTGATATGTAAATGTATTCGAAAGATTGAAAAAGAGAAATGTACATGTACATAAATTATGCCCACATGGCGTAGCGCGCCTTTTTGGCCATTGATTTTTGCAGGTGACCAGGATCGCGTTCACTTTGTGAATGATATTAGATTTTTTCAGCCAGGAATACTTACGAAGCCAGGTCGGGGCAAGAACGGCATATTTGATGGCAGACCGCTCAAGTTCGGTTTTGTAGCATTAAAGTGCAGATTCTGATTTATGTGTTATCTCCAGGGCTGCGCATCGAGCAGGCCATAGAGGCGGAAGTTGTCGGTGGTGACGTAGACAGCAGCCAGTTTGGGGAATTACCGAAGAAGATGGCCACCATGATTATGGGGAGTAAAAGTGACAATACCAATGTGAAATACCATTCATATTTTAAAAAGTGGGAACAATTTATCATGCCGAAGGGCGGTTCGGCTTTACCAGCATCTCCAATATATGTAGCTTTATATGTGACCGATTTAATTGACAGAAGACTTTCCGCCAGTGTAATTTCCGCAACAGTATACGCTATTAAGTGGGCGCATAATTTGTGCAACTATTCAGATCCTACGGATAATACGTTTATAAAAAAAAACTTTTAGAGACTGCTAAACGTTGCTGTTCAAAACCTACAGTTAAAAAAGAGCCAGTTACGTCAGAAATGTTGATACAATTGTGCAACAACCATTTGAACGACAATGATTTGCTTGTTGTAAGAGATTTGTGTATGATTGTTTTGTCTTTTGCTGGATATTTACGTTATGATGAATTAAGTAATTTGCGATGTAACGATGTTAAGCTTTTTGATTCATATTTTTCTTTGAGTTTGAGGAAGAGTAAAACAGACCAATATAGAGTTGGTAAAGAAGTTTTGATATCAAAAGAAAGCTCTGTTGCTTGTCCATACATTTTGTTACAGAAATATCTAAATTTATCCGAGCAAAATACATCTTTAGATAAATATTTGTTTCGACCATGTTTTCGATCTCATTCTAGTTGTAAATTGGTATACAAAGACAAACCGCTCAGTTACACTAGAGCTCGAGAATGTTTAGTCAGTAGGCTTAAAGAAGTTGCAGGAAACTTAGAGCTTGGTTTGCATTCATAACGTTCAGGTGGTGTCACAGTGGCAGCAAATTCTGGAGTCTCTGATCGTTGTCTGATAAAACATGGTCGCTGGAAATGCGAGTCTAGTAAAGATGGATATATTGCCGATTATGTTGAGAAGAGACTGGAAGTGTCTCGATCTTTGGACTTGTAAATCATAAACGCACCCAGCCCGTTCTTTTTATTTTCTACAATTACACGTCTGGTAAAAGAAATTTGCTTGTTGTTTTTCTATGAAAAGTTATATATATTAAGTAAAGCTTAGACGGTATTAAACATGTGAACCAAATTATTCAATTTATCAGTCCTTTTATGAGTTATCGTTCGTAAATCGTTAAAGATGCACTCCTACAAATAAGGTGTACCACAATAAAAACAAATGTTTTTATTTACCATAACTCAAAACAATGGTTCTTATGAAGACGGAGTTAAATTTGAAAGAAAGGTGCAGAAAACACGGTATTTCTACCTTATGAGACGATAGTAAATCACAGTTAAGCACTCACCATTCATTTAATATTTTTGCGTGTTCAGTCATTAGATACACGGTTACCATGGAGTAATCAGAAAGAACTGTTTTCCAAAAATGCAATATTTAGTAAGTAGTTAAAGTTTTATCACTCAAAGTCTTATGCTTGTTGTACATGTGAATGTATTGATTTTGAATAAGAGTCACTTTAATATAACAGCAGACCGACCGTCAAGCTCACACATTAATACCCTCAAAACTATTACTATTTAGGTCATTATGATTAAAAGGCAAATTTTCGGTTTTCAACCGAATATTTGGCTCAAAACACCAAATGCATTGTATATTGAATGCGATATGCATTCAATCTGCAGTACACAATGCGCGACAATTCCTCTACTTTTAATGCCTACGACTGCATGCTTACAGAATTAAGTACCGCAAATTGAAATCAGGTATCGTGAGATCTACTTTTTGACATGAAATGTTAAAATAATGAATGCTCCAGAATTACAAAATGGTACGTACGGTGTTACAAGGTATTCCAGTGCAATTTAAATGACTGCTTTATTTAAATAAGTTTATAAGATTGCAACGTTAATTTGAATTTGAAAGCAAGCCGCACATCTAAATCTTGGTGAAGAACCGAGGGAATTGGATTTTTATGCAGGAAATGGAAATGTTTATACCAAAAGACCCTGCCTTACTTTATTGACTACAAATAGTCAAAACGTACTCAGCCATTATCAGGTTTCATTTATTAGTATTTAACATCAGACTAGCAATATACTTGGGAGATGAAAGCAATGTTCACATATCCTAGTAATTTTAGATTAAACAGTTAATGTTATGAAACTAGCGAATTGCATTCCAAATTCGTCAATTTACATAACCTATTCATAGGTAATGAGAGGAACTTCTTGGTTATAGTTTGGGGCCACTCGAAAGTGTTTTGGATTCGATTTGTATTGCCTGTTGTACAAAATTGTATAAAAAGTAAAATCAAGCTTGTCGCTCAGCCTTTCAACGCTTTCAGAACTTTCATTTAGATAAAGTGAAAGAAACTAGAAGAACAATGTATCGAAAACAAAGAGCAAGGCTATATGTATATGGGCATAAGAAAGCCTTCAGTAATTCATAATTTTATTCATTTTCCGTCATAATCTTTGTTGATTATATATTCTACTGTTCTCAGCTTTTCCATCAGATTTCCACTTTATTCACAAGTGCCTTTCCGTGTCACAAATATTTTCCTTGTCATTATCTCTGTCAAAAATATTATCCTCGTCATTTCTTTGGCCACACGTGTTTCCTTGTCATTATCTTGGTTGCACATGTTATCCCAGCATTATGTCATATGTTTTTCTAGTCTTTATCTTTGTGACACATGTTTCCCTAGTCATTATCTTTGTCACACATGTGTTCCAAGTCGATATCTTTGTCAAACACGTTTTCCTTGTGGCTATCTTTGCCACCCATGTTTTCCAAATCGTTATCTTTGTCACACATGATTTCCTAGTCATTTTCTTCGTCACACATGTGTTCCTAGCCACTATCCTTGTCGCTATTGTCTTCCACTATTTTCAGCTTTTCCATCAAATTTCCATTTTTCCAGTGGTTCCTATCCATTTTACAAGTTTCCAAAAACTCTATGTAGTTTAAGTTGTCTTGTGTCTCTCTTGCTTCCAAAATGCCCTTTGAAAACATTTCTGTCTGATTTCTAGCACTAGCGTACTTTTGCATTAAAAGCTCCTGACTTGCAATAGACGGTCCATATAAAGCATTAAAGACGGGTTTCATATGATACAGCAAATGCAGCTGGTTTGGCTTCACCTACAAAATATGATGTCAGTGTCTAGATAGCAGCAGGGTCTCAAAATATACATATGTAGGAAGAAGTTTGTTTCACAAAGCCATGCTTCATAATGAATCAGTCATACACGCCTGCTGTATGGTAAAATATTTATTTCACAACTTAAGCTATGCATAGAAATGAATGTGTCAAACATGCCTGCTCATTTTGTAAAATTGTTTTACTACTTATGCCATGCATCGTAATGAATTTGTTATACACATCGTTTTGTAAAATAAATCAGTCTCTGATTAGCATTGTTGCATATACTAATCAAAATGGCCATATATCACTCCCCTGACCAAATTTATGATCAACTGGTCAGAGGTTATTAAGGATGTTGGTCAACAACTACTACATTCCGTAAGGCTTCATACCAAATATCATGGGTCTTGGCCTTGTGGTTAAAGAGAAGATTTTCAAACATTATACTATTTAAGTATAAAGAAAACATAGGACAGGACAGGTTTTATTTTACCGAATGGTCATAATTTGGACAATTTTGGTAAAAGACTACAACATGAGGCTACTACCAAATCATAAAGGTCTGGGAAATGTGGTTTTAGAGGAGATGATTTTCAAAATTTTACTAAGTATAAAGAAAACTTGAAACTTCAGTAAAGTATCTAGCTTTGACCCTACGGAGATTGTTTTCACAATGTTGTTATACAGCCACGTGCCCACTAAATGAGACTACATACTAGTAAATATCATGGCTACCATTCATTCTAATGCATTCATACCAGAAGGCTATTGAGTCTCAGCAAAGGGCTTATATCAGCTAGTACATCACTTCCCATTAGCACAATCCTGAGCTGAGAGCCTAGCTAATCACTTATTTGATATCTTTCATCTTATCTGGGTTTCTGAAGTTCGGTAGATGCAGTTTTTCCTACAATACACGCATTTTTCACTCTGCATAAAAGTTATTTTTATATTTTACCATTAACCAATAAACACCTAATGATTGACTTGTTGAAGTGTTAAGCAGGTATAAATGTTTTTGTTGTATCTTATTTATAGTTAGAAAAAAAGGATTTTTAACATTTTACTAGTTAAGTTTGTAGAAAACCTGAGATCTCTGTGGAGAGGACATTTTACACCCAATGGACATAGTTGGAACAATCTTGATAAAGGACCACTACCAGAAGTTGCAAACCAAATATCATGGGTCTAAGCCATGGGGTTTAAGAGTTCAAGATCTTTAAAAAAAATTCTATGTTGACAATGGATCCCAGAAAATGGACGTCATACATTGATCAATCACAAATGCTTAACTTGAGCACTTGGTGCTCAGGTGGGCTTAAAAAAATGTTTGTAATAGCTATTAATGAAACTCTATACCGTACTAACAAATGTTTTACAAGAATTATCCAATACAATATACCTCACTAACGCCTTTTAAGCAGACTAGTTTCAACACATTTAAATGGCATAAGACTGTGAAATAACTAAAAGTGGAGTGACAATCAATAACTAAAAAAAGCCATTTTTGAGCTGATTGTTGACCCTGCTATAAAACATTTATCAAAGACAGCTCGGAAGTCATAAATATTGATACCTGCATGAAATCAAACGCATAGCCAACGTCCTCTGTAAACGCATCGCTAAACAATGGTATATGTCTCATCCTCTTGTTGAAATGGGTGAGAAGTGTAAACTTGGCATTCATTTGTTTTCCGGTACGAATAGCTTGACTTACAGTACTGAAAATAGTAAAAATAATGTCTTTGTTATTGTTTTATTAGTCCAGCTGCAAAATTATTATTTGCATTAGATATTGCACACATACATTTTATTGTAAATATTAAAACAATCCAAAATGATGGTATTTGCAACAAAATATAACAAATTAGACAGTTTTGTTTTGGCGGCCATATTGGACGCCATGATGGCCTAAATATGGTGTGAAATATCTTAGAATTCAGCGTTATATTCAGAATCCAAAAAAGTTTAGATTTGCCCTAGAATCAAAGCATTGACATAAAAGCAAAAGTCAATTGTTGATTTGGGTAAAGTTTGGTGGCCATCTTGAAAATCTCCATTTCAAGGAGACCATCAAACAGATTCCTTAACTTGGGGGTCTTTTAAATCTGCTTAACAACATAAAAATATTTTTTATTTACTCAGATGCAAGGTTCAGTCCCAAAATAAACATTTGGCTGCTGGACTTTAGTAAACAAAGACTTATTTGAGGATGAGGACAATCAAAATAGAAATTACGGCAGGGATAATAATTGCCCATCAATCCTTACATGACGAATTCAGGCCCCTAGTAGGATCCACTATTTTGAACTAGTTAAATCGGACTTAAAATTTGAATAATATTGTATTTATTTAATTTTTACAATTTCTTTAATGCCTGTCTAGCAAAACAAAATTTGCAGCAATCTGGAATTTTACACTCTAAATCCTGATTTCAGAAAAATCCTAAACTTAATCATCCCTGCTTTGATTGAAAAGGTATCTATACAATGGCTGGTTATGCAGCAGAAGTGGAAACATATATTCATTTTTCCAAACATGTTCATATGTGTCGTCAAAATAATCTATATAATACAAATATTTAAGATTCACATAAACGATGCATGTTTGTTTTCCAGCTCATACAAACATCAAAATACGAATATCAGAATATTGACGTCAGAATAGTATTTACCTGTGACACAGATTTTTTGCAGCTTGGAGCTGGACATCAAACATTGTGGCTTCATGGATTAAAATATCACAGTTTTGACCTAGAAAAGGAAATAATGGTGTTCAGCTTCAGTGTGTCTGTCTGTACATGTATGTACTATAATTGAGTTTGAGCAAATATTTTTCAGACCGTATAAAGTCATATTCTTCCGCAAGTATTTTTATGAATATTTAAAACCAAATGTTTGCATTATGCCTTCAATACATATAATGAAACCTATAGGGACAAGCCAAGAAGTTAAAAAATGACTATGGGGGAAACCGGAGAACTCGGAGAAAACCCACTTGTTTGGTATGTGGTCACCAAGCTGGACAAGTGGATTTTCTCCGCGTTCTCCAGTTTCTCAGTCAACACAAATTCACACTCTCGCGTAAAATCTTGCCAACGAGAGTGATTTATATAATGTGTAATATCTTCATTCACAATTGTTGTAAAATAAAATATGTTTAAACTAATGAAAAATGAATATAATCCCTGTATAATAGGTCCATGGTAAGGCCAAGAAAATGGTTTCATTAGGGTTACATCCATTTCAAACATAGGTAGGCCGTAGGCTAGTAATAGGCTTTTTATTTTTTTAATTGGGCTTTATAATATAAGACCATTATTGTGGTCAGTGGAGAATGGTGTTTAAGTAATCTTCTGTATAAATATTTAAAGGTTTTAAACTACCGGTACACATTAAAACAAACACTTTAAAAAAACAAATAATGAATAAAGAACGGTACGGTCGGCGCCTATTTTGTAGGTAGGGACGGGTAACCCAAACCAAACATATTTCTTTTTGAGCCTAAGGATACAACTGACACTAAATAAAAGACTCAAACCTACAAACAATCAGGCCACACATCAAAACAGCTTTACCGATAAAGGATTATCATTGGGATGGAAGGTAACTCAGACTTGTCCCAACATTAATCAATTATAATTGCAATATAGAAATATAATAAATAATTCATATTTTGCACGTTTTCCTCCAAGGCATGATTATGATAAAGAGAATTAAGATTTTTCAAACCATGTTTTATAAGCTTATCAGAGGGCATGGTATCTGCTGAGTAAACCAGTTTCCAGCCATCGTTATGTTGCAATACCATCCCTAGACAACCACACCCATGATTAACTGGCACTGGTAAATACTGAAATTAAATGTAAGAACAAGTAAATACTAAGCTATTAAAAATGTAAGCACAGATAAATACTGAAATAAAGTGTAAGCACAGATCAATACAGAAATAAAATGTAAGCATATATAAATACTGAACTAAAATGTAAGCACAGATAAATACTGAAATAAAGTGTAAGCACAGATAAATACTGAACTAAAATGTAAGCACAGATAAATACAGAAATAAAGTGTAAGCACAGATCAATACAGAAATAAAATGTAAGCATATATAAATACTGAAATAAAGTGTAAGCACATATCAAAATTGAACTAAAATGAAAGCACAGATAAATACTGAAATAAAGTGTAAGAATACAGGTAGGTAAATACTGATATAAAGTGTAATAATACAAAAAAAATGTAAGCACAGATACGGAAAACAAGAGGCCTGTGATGGCTCTGAATCGAAATGTGTTAAGTAAAGCACTGTAGCAACTGTTGGGTAGTATACCTGATTGACATTAAGTAGATCATGAGGCAACAACGACCTTGGGAGGGGACGACTATATTTGATATTGACAAAAATATAGCCTAACTTAAGGACCAGTTAATAAATTGCTAAAGAATGCTGTTGACAATTTCCACTTTGCACGATATAATGTGATAGACTGGGTGTTTTAAATCTAAAACTTAATTGATAACAAAGTATTAAATTTTAGCAGCCCTGAATGATGTTTTTTTCTGAAAGTATTGATTTAGTAGTATTAATTCATCCGGGGTTTATACAGATCTTGGGTACCAGAATTCCATGATTTTTCCATGACTTTTCCAGGCTATTGCTCAGTTTTCCATGATAACATCCAAACACACGTAACTCAAAATCAGGACAATGATATACACATTTTACTGGTATACACAAGTTTACCACTGTCAGCAGAAGCTTTGTAAGATTGACATGATTTGTTTAAATGTCCATAGTATTTCAGCTTTTGTAACATCCTCCTTAGAAACAAAAAAATCCATCGTACCACTGGCACTTGGTTTGAGGCAAGTCGGTTGGAGAATACACATATCCGACTGGACAGTTTCCTCACTATTTGTTCCAACAGGTTTGAAAAAATATTTTAACGGGGCACATGTTTTTGTTGTTTTATTATGGAGTGCAATACTTCCAACATGTTGTCCACCCTTCATGTGCGATTTTAAAGCATCTTCACCCATATTTGACAGATCAATAAGTTTGTCACACATGGTAAACAACACCCCTCGGTTATCGGACTTAAATGGCTTAAACCAGTACCTTCAACTTTGTATTGTTCATTTGTATCCCACTAAGAGTTGTATTGACAAATTCCTTTGCTATGACTCATTTTTTGCGCTTCAAAAACTCAAAAAAGCACACACACAAAAACAAACCGGTTAAGTAGTAAACTTTTAATGTATGTTTCGTAACCAAGCAGATTCGCACTCGATATAGAAAAGAATAGTTTGTAGCGATGTAAATTCACGATTTGTCATTTAAATTTGGATTCTTAAAATAAAATTTAAACAGATTTATTTTTTTACACACTTACAGACTTATTCCAGAATACTTTTCAACTTTCCATGACGATTTTTTAATATTCCATGCTTTTTCCATGATAAAATCCAAATAATCAAGATTCCATGATTTTTCCAGACAATACTCGTTTTCTATGACTTTTCCAGATCGGTGCAAACCCTGTTATCAGTATTTAATGAATAGCTGAAAGTTACAATTTTGAAAAAAAATTGACCTCTGTACAATTGTCAATTTCAATGGAAATTTTTTACGGTGATTTTTAAATTCATTATTGGGTAAAACAATATCATTCTATAAACATAAGATATATAGAGAATTATGTTAGTCTTTAAGTCCATTAAAAGAACAATTACTACCTTAGAAATAACTAATTAGAAGAATTGAATTGATTAAGTATAAAATATATTCCCATGTAACTAATTACAGACAATAATTCAAAGAATAATAATGACATACACAACAAAGCAATAAATTCTTTTATTGCTTTTAGTGTATAGCTTAATTAAGAGATTTTAACAATACCGGTAAGTAGTTTTATCTGCATTTTTTTTTAAATACAATAAAACAATCAACATCCAGTGGTATAGTTGCTCAGAATCTTTTTAAGTTTAAGCAGGTATTATTTCTTTTGCTGTATCTGATGTAAAGTTAGAAGAAGAGGTATTTCAGCTAGATTTTTAAGGTTTAACAGATGTTCAGCCATTTTTTTAATTGTTGTAGGTCAATGGTGCCATCTTACTGTATTTTTGAAAAAAGTCACAACAGCAAGCTTCCTGTGAAGTTTCAATAAATTTGGGACAGTATGAGATTTCAGATCAGATGTTTTTTAAAGAAAAACAGAAAGTCTGCCATTTTGATCTTGTAGGTAATCAAGACTTCTTGTTGTTAAGCGTTGAAAGCCTCCCAAAGAAGGTTCCTCTGAAGTTTCATCAGATTTGGCCATATGATTTCAGAGAAGATGTCTTTCAAGTAATTATTGAAGCTGTTTGGACTGATTGGCCTCAGATAAGACCAAGTACCTGTGCTTAGATGAGGCAAAAATCTAAATTGGCTGGACGATGACAGACAGTGGGCGCTGGGAAAAGCTCACCCTGAGGACTATGTGAGCACTATGTGTTCAGGTGAGCTAAAAATGAAAGAATCTGTTTATACTCAGTAATAACTTCCATTATTGTGAACAGTGTGGTTTACAGAAATAGCATTTCAGTTTCTCTCTTGCAACATTTCCACTTTTCTGTCTCAAAAAACACAAAAAAAATCTTAATTTAAATATACAATGCATTTGCATAACCTGGTAACTAGAGTGCTGGGAACGAAATTAATTTATACAATAGTTTTCAAAATCATATGTCACATTTAATGCGCTTGTCACATTCAATTCTACGGTCTCATTTAATGCAATTAGATGTACTTACAGACTTGAGGTTTAATCGTTGGAGAACAATATCAAATTTGTGTTTCTCCCTCTCCCAGAGAGCAGTTTTGTCATGAGGAATAAATCTGAAAAATAAGATAAATTGTTTGTATAAACTTATTTATTTTCATAATGATTCTGAAACAAGTTATTTTAACTTTAATTAATCACTCTTGTTGGCACAATGTTGTGTGGGAGTGTGGTCTTGTATTGTACTGGCCAGAGATAATCAGTAGTTCAGCCCCAAGGTTTACAGAGAGGAGACAAGGTATGAGAGTTTAGTTTAGTTCAAACTTTTTAACGATTGTGAAACAAGCTATAGCAACTTATATCAATCATTCTAGTTGGCACGATGGTCTTGTGTTGTGGGGGGAATTCAGAGTACCCGGAGAAAACCCACTTGTCTGGCATGGTGACCACAAACAAAACTCACATGCGCCCAGGCCGGGAATCAAACCCCGATTGCCTAGGTGAGGAGCAAATGCACTAACTACTGGGCTAACCGGACAAACAATTAATTGTTGATATTAATGCTGGCAATCTTTGAGACCACAGATTATGTGTTTGCAACAAATATTTTTACTTATTTGAGCTTGAAAAAAGTAACATTTTAAAATGGTGAAAATCATGTTACATGAAATAAACAAGAGGGCCGTGAAAGACCCTAAATTGCTCACCTGAGTGAAAATTCAATACTTGGCTTTTTTTGAGAATGAATAAGATAAATAGTATATGGAAAGCAACTTGGGATTAAATTATGATCATGTAGTGGTTAAGGTAATCCAACCACTACATTGACATTTATTTGCAAAACAGCACACATGGTCTAAATTGCATTGCTGCAGCTTCAAAAATAATGCACCAGTCAATTGTAACCACGCCCCCCCCAGGTCCAGGGAATAGCGGGGACTTTGACTTTCGGTCTAGCCAAGCCCTGGCAAAGTCCCCGCCAAGCGGGAACGAACTGCTCGTGAAACCCCCACAAAATGCCCCCGCACACAAGGGACTCTAGGTAAGGCCCATTCCCTGCTATATTTGGTGTGAAGACAAAACCACCGCATTCACCCGGCACTGCGAGGCAACCAAGAAGGTAAAAACATGGCCCATTTCCACAGCTATCCCTGTTATACCCCCGGACCTGGGGGGCCGTGGTTGACTGGTGCATAAGTCGGTCTAAAGGTCAGAGTCAAGGTCATCCAAGCCCAACATTGATATTTGTTTTCAAAACTGTACACATGGCCCAATTATATTGCCATAGCTTCAGAAAATAAGAAAGTAGGTCAAAATGTCACAATTAAGCTAGACTACCAACTTGGTAAAGAGCTATCATATGATGCTAAATAACAAATACCTAAGGTCTGGGCCATCTGGTTTGAGAAAAGAAGATTTTCAAAGATTTCCCTATAGAAGTCTATAGGAAACTTATGAACCCCAGGGTGTCGCAAGTTTTGTCCCCAGGGGCATATTTTTAACAAACTTGGAGGAGCACTGTACAATGCTACAAACAAAATATCGGGAGCACTGTATAATACTACAAACGAAATATCAAGTTTCTTGGCTTAGCCATTTAAAAAACAAGAAGATTTCCGAGGTTTTTCTTATAAATAATTCTACAGGAAACATGGGCCAGTTTTGACCAAAGAGTAATAATTTGAACAAACTGAGATACTTTTTAATGATGCTTAGTGACAAACGAAATATCAAGGGTGTGGTCAAAGCAGTTTCAGTCAAAATTTCAAAGATTTCCCCAAGATAGGAGACTTGTGTACCCCAAGGTGTGGCCAGTTTTTACTCAATGGGCATATTTTGAACAAACTTGGTAGAGGACAAATAGACAAAAGAGAAATGAAACACAAAAAAATATCTAAGCTCTAGGCTTCAAGTTTTTCCTTTTGGCTGCCAGGGTAACCAGGGTTCTGCATGGAAGTCATTACCTTGTAAAGTTACGAAATGGGACCATCCAAGAAACGTGATGGTAAAGTTTCATCTTAATTGGCCAGGCCGTTGATGAGGAGAATGTATTTGAAGAAATTGTTGATGGAGGGATAGACGATAGATGCCAGACAGTTGGCCAGGCTGTTGATGAGGAGATTGCATTTGAAGAAATTGTTGACTTAGAGACAGACGATGGATACCAGACAGTTGGCCAGGCCGTTGAGGAGAAGATTGTATTTGAAGAAATTGTTGATGGAGGGACAGACGATAGATGCCAGACAGTTGGAGATGTGATCAACTCACCCGGAGCTAAGCGATTTCCAGAACCTCATTGAAAATAAGCTCCAGGGCTTTCATTGGCAATCCTGTGTATTATACACTAAACCTCATATACTGTCCTTAGTTGAGTCCAAAATGGCATTCAATATTTCGTAGCATTTAAATATCTTGCCAGTGTTTTATTTGTGTAGCAAGTTTATGTATTCAAGTAATGCATAATTGTTTTGTTAAATAGCATATTACATGATCATTAATTAATACTAAATTAATAAATCTGGCAGTTGAAACCTAAACTACTTCAATTCAACACATTTCTAACACTTGGTCAAAATATAATATTTTAGTTCTTCATGGCCTGAAACAATGTGCCCTTTTATGCCTTAGCCCCCTTTCTGCAGCACCCTGCCCTTTTAAAGCTGTAAGTTTGGTATCAGAAAAGATGAACAAACAAGAGCCGTTGTAAGACAGCGCGCTGGACTACGCCGCTTTGACTTAGAATACAATAACGACTTGATAATACCAAGTTTGGTCTCTTTATGTCAAACCTAACAAAAATTATTGATACATAAAGTGACTTTGATGCTGCCCTCCCACCAGCCCGCCCAAACAATGACGCAAGTCATTCAAATAACTTCATTTCCCATTATGAAAATGTGGTTAAGAATATACAAATATGCCTTTCAAAGGAAATTAAAAAAAAAAAATTTAAAAAAATTCAAGGGCCATAATTTGTATTTAGGCTTAAAACGGAGTTATGTTTTTGTTGCAAGATGGTTGTAAATATTTTTGAATTTTATTAAGTGCATTTAATGAACGGTATAGAAGTTTTTTTATTAAAATCCCAACTTGCCCTTAACTTTTACTTGCCTAAAACTTTAACCTAAGTCACACATCTGTGTGAAGTATTAGGTCAATTGAATGAATGGTATTGGAGTTTTAAGTGAAAATCCCAACTTGCCCTAAAACTTTTACCTGCCCTAAAACTTTAACCTAAGTCAATCATGGGCCATAACTTGTATTAAGGATACGGAGTTATGTAACCTCATTGGGTGATGGTCCTGAACAATTGTGTGAAGTATTAAGTCAATGGAATGAAGGGTATAGAAGTTATTAACAATATCCCAACCTGCCCTTAAACCTTAATTAAGTCCCATAGTCAATCAGGGGCCATAATTTGTATAACAGATAACATGGAGTTATCTAACCTCATTATGTGATGGCTCTGAACATCTGTGTGAAGTATTAGGTCAATTGAATGAATGGTATTGGGAGTTTTAAGTGAAAATCCCAACTTGCCCTAAAACTTTTACCTGCCCTAAAACTTTAACCTAAGTCAATCAGGGGCCATAACTTGTATTTAGGATAATATGGAGTTATGCAACCTCAACGTGTGATGGCCCTGAACAATTGTGTGAAGTATTAAGTCAATTGAACAAAAGATATAGAAGTTATTAATAAACAAGAGCTGTCACCATTGCAGCACTCCATTGTGAATAAACACTATGTGTGACCTTGACCTTTGAGGCAGGGACACGGGTCTTGCACACGACACGTCGTCTTGGTATGTGGAACACATGTGGCAAGTTATTTTAAAATCTGTCCATACAAGGGAAAGTTACAGCCCGGACACGACAACCTATACTCTATGTCGTTATATGCAGCACTCCATTGTAAATAAACTCTAAGTGTGACCTTGACCTTTGAGGTAGGGACACGGGTTTTGCACGCGACACGTCGTCTTGATATGTGGAACACATTTGGCAAGTTATTTTAAAATCTGTCCATACAAGGGAAAGTTACAGCCTGGACACGACAACCTATACTCTATGTCCTTATATGCAGCACTCCATTGTCAATAAACACTAAGTGTGACCTTGACCTTTGAGGTAGGGACACGGGTCTTGCACGCGACACGTCGTCTTGGTATGTGGAACACATGTGGCAAGTTATTTTAAAATCTGTCCATACAAGAGAAAGATACAGCCCGGACACGACAACCTATACTCTATGTCCTTATATGCAGCACTCCATTGTGAATAAACACTAAGTGTGACCTTGACCTTTGAGGCAGGGACACGGGTCTTGCACGCGACACGTCGTCTTGGTATGTGGAACACATGTGGCAAGTTATTTTAAAATCTGTCCATACAAGGGAAAGTTACAGCCCGGACACGACAACCTGTACTCTATGTCCTTATATGCAGCACTCCATTGTGAATAAACACTAAGTGTGACCTTGACCTTTGAGGTAGGGACACGGGTCTTGCACGCGACACGTCGTCTTGGTATGTGGTACACATGTGGCAAGTTATTTTAAAATCTGTCCATACAAGAGAAAGTTACAGCCCGGACACGACAACCTATACTCTATGTCCTTATATGCAGTACTCCATTGTGAATAAACACTAAGTGTGACCTTGACCTTTGAGGTAGGGACACGAGTCTTATACGCCACACGTCGTCTTGGTATGTGGAACACATGTGGCAAGTTATTTTAAAATCTGTCCATACAAGGGAAAGTTACAGAGCCGGACGGCCGGACGGACGGACGGACGGTGCGATTTTAATATGCCCACCTTCAGGGGCATAAAAATCCAACTTGCCCTAAAACTTTAACCTAAGTTCCATAGTCAATCAGGGGCCATAATCTGTGTAAAGAATAATATGGAGTTATCTAACCACATCATATGATGGCCCTGAACAACTGTGTGAAGTATTAAGTCAATTGAATAAAGGGTATTGGACTTATAAGTGAAACTTGCCCTAAAACTATAACCAGACGCCGACGCTGGGGCAAGTAGTATAGCCCACCTATTCTTCGAATAGTCAAGCTAAAAAGCATTAAACATACACTGTATGTGCTTGGATATCTTGTATGTGCTTTGAGTACAAATTCAACAATTTCTTTAACACCGGAGACCCTAATACAATCAGCTTGTCTTTATTCTTTCTAGCCTGACCTTGCCAATACAGTATGGTTGGAACACCCTGAAAATTAGAAAGAGCAACCCTTGTAAACAAAATTATAACCAAGAAATTAATTCATATTACTTAATAATTATAATTTATAATCATAAATCTATAAATAAACCATTCATGATTGGACAAAAAGCAACTTTTGAAGACAGAATAAAACACCATATTGACCTGTCTATTGATAGACTGGTAATAGTTTATCATAAATGTCATGGTGGAAAAATTACTTCAAGAGAAGCAGATGACCTGTCCAGTTATAGACCAAAATCAGTTAATCAGATGACATCTTTATATATCATTTTTTATATTTTTTTGACCATTATGACAGCATGTTCCACAGCTGCCATAATAAGTTTATAATTGCATATTATTTATGGCAATTTATATCCAAGTTTAAATTGCTTCAGAAATGTGGATGTTCCAGTGTTCACAAGCTTCGATGTGGATGGTTGGATGGATGGCCCTCGGGTCATTTAACGATCCAACTACCTCACATTGAGCACTGCTAAAATAAGTAACATTTCTCAGAGTGCAGACTTACCCCATGATGATCCAAGTGCATATGAGACACAAATATTGCCTTTAGATTACACAAAATGTGCATAGTTTTCTCGTGGCCAAACATGGTCAACATTTGATGGTATGTACTGTCTGCACAATCCAAAAGCATAAACTCATCTTTCTGGGTTTCCAACAGAATCCCTGTGGAATTTCTAAACCCTGACGTCATGGAGCCCGTTCCTAAAAATGTTATAACTGGATATTCCCCAGAAAAGATTTGGGCTGTTGAATCCTGCCGTTTGCAAATTTCTTTGAAAAGTCCAACTTCAAGCATAAAAGATTCCTTTGAAAAATCACTTGTAAATACACCATTTTTTCTTAAACTCTTTAAACCATGAAATATATTTTCATCAATTTCATATCTCAAATCTTCTTCTTTATCAAATGCAGCGTCACACATACTCCAATCGATGCATTTCCCATGCTTGGGTCTCAAAATGTACCTCAACCCAAATTCACTGTCAACGAAGTGTTGAGATTGGCATCTATTATAAACGTCTGTAAATCCTTTTGGGTATGGAAAGATGCCCCCATGGACATGGTTTGTTAAACTACAGAGTTTGTGTACTGTTCTGTAATATCTCATGCCAGAATCTTCATTGAGAACAATGTGGCAGCAATCGTACCTATCAAATACAAGAAAAACATTGTGCCACATTAATGCATCCATCTTACTTCAAGAACGCAAATTTACCTTATTTCAGGAAATCAATAAGAAAACCTGCAATGTGACAAAACCAGGTTTTTATATCTGGACAATCAGAAATTATAGCCAATTAATTTCTTGTATGAGTAAGGAAAAAGTAACAGCCTAAAGTAGTTGGGCATTTTTCTATTTATAGTTACAGTGACCATGGCATTGACTCAACCACCTCAAAAGCTATCCCAAGTTGGTTGTTCACCTAAGCTACCTACACACCAACTTTCATTACTATCTATCATTGCAAGCTTAAGTTATTGGACAGAAACCAATCTTTGCATGATGCTATCCTGTAACCCCGGAAACAACATCCCCATTCTTATAATCTGTTTTTTGTTGAAATCACCAGGGTCGACAGGAGCGCCTTGAGCCAAAATCATTTATCCGTAATTAATAAAAGATATTTTTAAGAATGACAATCCTGTACAATAATAACTTAATTCACCCTACTAAGTGTTATCCCCCAAAGTTACCATTTAAAGAGGTTACTTATCCAAAAATATCTGACATTTCTGTTACAAATTTGTTAAAAAAAAAAAGATTTTTATATGTGATGTTGCATTACTCTTTTTGCAGAGTATAGAAATAAAGTCAAACAGGAGATGTCACTGTAAGTGATAAACATCCACAGATCAATGAAATATGACTACATTTAGGATGGCATAACATAAACTATAAGCATACAGTCAAACCCCTTTGGCTCAAACTCCCATGGACTGGCGGAATTACCTCGATGAGCTTACATATACTTTGAGCATATATACTGTCAAACCCCGTTGGCATGAGCTCCCAGGGATCGGCCAAAAAAACTTGGATTATCATTAAGTTACATAAACTATAAGCATATACAGTCAAACCCCGTTGGGTCAAACCCCCAGGGACCGGAGACAATATCGCAATGAACTAGCATAAACTATAAGCATATACAGTCAAACCCCGTTGGGTCAAACCCCCAGGGACTGGAGTAAATATCGTGATGATCCTACATAAACTTTAAGTATATACAGTCGAACCCCGTTGGTTCAAACTCCCAGAGAACGAAGAAAATACCTCGAGCCTCAGAAAATTTTAGCCAAACTGGAATGTTTACCTTTAGTGAAATGAAATCTTTACGTCTAGCTCCAGCAAAGGAGGAATTCGAGCAAAGGAAGTTCAAGCCAACAGGATTTGACAATATGTTTGACCCCATGTTAGTTGACTTCAAGTGCAGGGGAGCTATGAACTCAGAGGTAAGTACCCAATATATCTACTTGATGTGTCGAATATCTGTGCCATATTTTTTTTTCGAATCTCCCTTGCATGACATAGTTACAGCCTGGACATGAACACCTATATTATATGTGCAGGTATGCAGCATTCCATAAGGATTGGCCTTTAAATGTGACCTTCACCTTCCTGGTAGGAAAGTGGGTCATGCATGCAACACACTGCCTTTATATCGCCTTTCATCGCCAAACTCCTGTGCCATTTATTTCAAAATTTCCCCATGCATGACAAAGTTTAAGCACAGACAACACAACCTCTGGACAAACTGATTTTTTGTACAACTATCTGTCAATGGAACATTATAGTTCACTTTGGCTCGATTAATGCCAGAACCACATAAATGAGTAAATTTATAACTGGTTTAATACCTACTGCAATGTCGTTTTGTGTCACTTATAACAAGCAATTCAACAGGAACGGACGCTACAAACCAATTTAGTTCAATCCTTTTTTTTATTTTCAAAAGTAATCAGTATCTTTAAGAGCTTTGTCCAGTAAATTAAGTCCTATCTTGTACATAAATAAAGTTGAGAGTTAGGGCTTTAGTGCTGTATGTGTCAACCTTTCACTCCAAAGGGTTGCGGGGCTAAGTACCAATAGGATAAATCTTCATGTCTTGTTCAAATCAACACCAGTACCTGTGGTTTTTACCAAGGGAACCAGTACAAATCATGAATATGATCCGCATATGACTGTCTTCAAAATTAATATAGACTAAACATATCAATACCTCTTCATGAAATGTTCATACACTGGGTTGTCCATTACTCTTTTTGGAGTCATATGAATGACCAACTCTGGTTTAAGTGCCATCAGATCTTTAAGGGGCTGGGAATTGACCAGTGACTGGAGGTATCCCTTGGATGGAACTTCCAACACTGGAAAGAATATTTAGCATTAATATTCATTACGTAGTCATAAGTATCCTTTTATAATACCATTGTTAACATGTCTTTTCCTACGACAAAATAAAATGCTACTTTATCAAGCTTTGTTGCCATTTTCTTTTTCAATTTCTTTATATTTATCATTCTGCTATAATGTTTTGAAAATGACAAACATGGTATTGCTTCATAGGCTACTGACCCAGACTGCAAACAGAAATCACATACAGTCAAACCTGGTTGAACGGTCACCTGCTTTAAAGGGTCACCTGCCTTATCGGGCCACTCAAAATTCTCCCATACGTTTTTACTATATAAAGTACGTGCATTAAGCGGCCAACTGTCTAGCGCGGCCGCGGTCACTTATATTTGTCCCCGTGAAGCCATAAAAACACTAATTAGCGGCCACTTATCCCTCGTCACCGACACTTCCGCCAGTAATGTTTGCCAATACACAGCTTTAATTGATACTGAAGTTGACGGAAAAGAACGACAGCCTCGGATATTTCCGTCGTCCAATGAAAATGCCTATAACATCACACGATTACTATGCGTGTTGACTTATGGAGAGATCATGTTTGACACTTTGGCGAACGTTTTGATCAGAATTGACACACTTAATGAAAATATTTTAATAATTACGAAGATAATTGTCAAATACCGACAAAGAACGCCGGATATGATAATTATGAATTTACAGTTTGCACTGTCACTTGATAGTGTGAACAAGTTACGATGATGTATTCATTTCCGTATTAATTTTCAAAGTGCTCGGCTTTATACTTCTACGAACGTCATACTTACATTGCATTGTTCGTGATATTCTTTTAAACTTTGGTTATGGCTGACAATAAAATAAATCAGAAGTGTTTGACAGTAAAAGAACGTGTCGAGTGTATTAAATTATTAGAAAACGGCCATAGTGCAAGAAGAACTTGTTTTTTCTACATTTGCATTTACCTTCTGAATAATGGTACTGATGATACTAATTGTGGGGTGAGGTGGTGTTTAAGATACATAATTGACCTCTGTTTGAACAAAGCCAAAGTGTCAGAAAAGTCCGACCAGGACTAAGCAGCCACTTTTACCTTTTTCCAAAGGTGGCCACTTAATACAGGTTTTACTGTCAAACCTGGTTGAACGGTCACCTGCTTTAAAAGGCCACCTGCCTTATCCACTCCAAACTCCCCCCGTACGTTTTTACTATATAAAGTATGTGCATTAAGCGGCCAACTGTATGTACATATACCACAAAAAATTTGTGAAAACAGTCTAAAATTTAAAAGATATAAGCCAGAATTTCTAAATAATATGAATATTCTTAAATCATGAAACTCAACCTCAGATTAATTAACCTGCACAAAGTTTAGAGTTTTAACAAGTTCATGAACTATAAGTGGATATCAAGGATGCTAAGAGGGTTGTCTATTGTGGTTTTTCAGTCAACGAAGGGATTTAGTCAACAATTTTTAGATCTGATTTATGGGCCTTGCTACACATTTTGGTATTGTCATTGGTCATTTTGTCTCTTATTTTGATGTGAATATCTTGAACTATCAGCCAAGGTTAGTTTTGCAAAAATTTCATCCTGACACTCAAGGGTAACAACTCCACAATCATCAAACTGTTTAAGCCAGAATAATGGACCTTGTCACAGTAAATTAGTGGAAAACTTGAGAATGGGACTTGTTAACATGTGCATATTGCCACAGGTAATATTTGTATTAAATTCCATGCAGATATGTGGATATCTTGTATGGTGAAAAGTTATGAAGAGTTTCTGCATGCTGACAGCGATGAGTCCGCAACAACGACAACACCAAGGCTATAAAAAATTACTTCTAAAAATCAAATGAGCTGATAAGTTAAACAATCAATAAATAAAGTCAGGTTACCAAGAAATGGTCCACAATCGTCACTATGTCCTGTCATGACATCTTCTGGTCGAACCTTAAAAAATATAACAACAATGAGACAATTACAGGGATGTGATTGACCTGTCATCTGGAGGGCTGAAACCATTTCAGCCACGGGTTCTTGGGGCGCTATTGGGGGTCAGCAACACACTGCTGTAGAAGAAAAACTGGCTATTCAAACCATACATGTGAACTCTACCGGCGGTAGGTAAAATATACCGCTTTTGAGACCCATCTAACGCCATACCGCTTTGCTGTCAAAATCTACCGATATTTAAATCTCTTTTTAAATAAAATTTTTTTTATATCAAATTGGCCTTTAATTTTCTTTTAAAAACTTCAAAATTTTATCAACCATGCTAAAATACCATATAAATCTGTCACTTTAAAGAACACAGCGCAATAAACCACTTGTCAAATCACTTCACACTTCAGCCGAGATTGTTGCTTAGTTACCAGTACAGTACAAAAGACCACTAATCAGCATTCTTTGTTAATTAGCATCCTACTAATCAGCATTTTTTAAATATCAAAGACATTAAAAAAAAAAATGTCAAAAAGTCAAAGAAAACAACATTTCCAAGGTGTTATTAATTATCTAGTGAATAAAATTTTACAACATTTTGGCGGTAAAATTGACATACCGGTACACAATTCTGCAGTCGTCTGCACTTACACTCCGACCTGTTTTGGCAGTCTGATTTGAATTTTTAGCAGCTCTTCTGAATATAAACTTGTTTTTACAAGTCAAAGTTAATATTACTTCTGTTTCTTAGCAAAAACACTGACATTTGACAAGTCTCTTTACCATGACGTATTTAATGCGTATTTTCTAAAAATCTAAAATAGTAACAAATATCAAGTTTTTGTTTACATTGTATCCATCATTGTTTTTGACTGAAAAATAAAGAAATTAGAAATTCTACCGCTTTTGAACCCAAACTACCGCTTTTGAGACCTAAATCTACCTCTCTTGTCATTGCAAAATGTTCACATGTATGTTTAAACCCATAAACCCATGTTTTGGGTCATTAGATCTATTCCGTGAATCCACGGACAATTCACATACCTGAATTTACGCTGTAAGACAAAGGACATAAATCGCTATACATAACATAACGGTACTTAACGAAAATCAAATAGAAGAAAGTATTTTTTTCTTGCATCACAATTGTTTTTGTTTTTAAGACTACAGATGAGCTTATAATGTTTTTAAAGGATGCACTCTTACTCCCAAAAAAGCAGTACCGCAATTAATACAGTTGTTTTAACTTACCGAAAAGGATGCATGAAAACAGGATAGCGTTTAATTTGAAAGAAATGTGCAGATAACACAGTATTTCTACCTAATGAGACGATCGTTGAACACTTAAGTTTTTTAGGACCCACCAGTCATTAAATATGTGTGATCTAGATATTGGATACCCTGTTAGAATCTTGTTATCGGTCGTTTGTATTTTCCATAAATGCATTATTCAGTAAGTATAGTTAAAGGTTTATCACACAAAATTTATGTTTGTTAAATTGATTGAAATTACCTCAGAACCATCTGGAAGCACTACAGTTTTCCCTTTCATCAATTCTCCAACCCACGGTCCACTGGAAATAGATGAAGAAACTGTTATCTTGCCAGTACCCTCACATTGCTTTGTTTCACATTTAATCTATTTCTAGAAAGAAACCATAACAAGTCCTTTTTGGGAACACAAGAGTTACCCTTTTGTGGCTCAGACCCACAACCTCTTATGAGAGTGGTTGACACCTACACCCAGTGATTTTTTTTGGAATTAATTATTACCGCCTGTGCCTTGCAAATTGGGAAAAAAAGTTGACTTTCGGAAAAATACAAAATCAGGCCAAAACAGCCAATATAATGGCAAATACACATGTTTTAACTTTTGTATGCATACATTATGCTGTGAAAGACTAAGCCTTGTCAAAAAAAATTGTTTATATTTCAAGAAAATCATTGCTTTTTTTATACATTAACAAAATCTGCATTTATCATATTGGGAAAAAATTATAAAATTTTCGGAAAAATGGACAGTTTTTCGCAAGGGGAAACAGCCTTTAGAAGGCAGTAAATTGAACCAAAAAAAAATCGCTGTCACCTTTAAACACCACTCTATCTGATAGCCTCATGGTAGAGCCTCCTCTTCAGGTGAGGATGATCCCGTTAAAGTTCACCTTTAGAACAGTTTTTAAACTTACTGGGATTTACATGTACATGATAGACAACCACAGTATTTTTAACTTTTAAAATGGAAAAATGCACAAAAATGCCAAAGATACATTTGTCATAAGCGATGTGATATATCAGTAAGTAATATTCATTCCATGTACACAATGATGTCAACTACATGTAAGTTTTTTGACAATTATCTTTTTTCTTGCAATTGTATCATTTGGTGTCTAGTCCCTTTACCCTAGTAATTTAAATTCCATTTTCAGCAAAAACACTGAAAATGACACAAGATTTGGTATCATCAATTTACATGGACAATAATGATATAGATTTTATGGAAAAAATAATAAAATATTATAACTTACCTTTCCATCCCAAGGTTCAATATTGCTTCTGTATCAATTTGTGGAGAAGATTTCTTCACCTGAAATGGAAATAACAAATATATATATATAATGACATATTAAGTTTAAAAAATCTGAACCAAATCATCATGATATTAAATCAAATTTGCTATATGCTTTCCAGTAGTTTATAGTTATTTATAAGTGAAATAAAAATGATATTTCACTTTTTCAAACTTAAACCCGCTCTAACGTCAGTGTGCACAGCACTCAGGGACACAATTTAAACGATGTCTTTCTGAAATGACGTTACTAGCACTTACACAATGGCGTGTTTTCCTAAAAAGTGTTATAAAATTACTTTTAATCCCAATGCAGGCATATTATAAAAAGAAAAAATGTTTGTTTGAATGTAAGATAGCAATATATTTCACCTCGTGAACAACAAAGTGATTATATCTTTTGGTGCTCACTCTGTGAAATATATTACGATCTTACACTGAATCACACAATATAAAACAACAGTGTCATGGAGCTAATGCTACCCCTCATCTGTTGTTTTTTTTCAGTCAAACAAGGGGCATTTTTGTAAACAAAGGCCTAAAAAAAATTGTATGGTAAGGGTTACATCCTTTTCAAAAATAGATCGGTAGGTAGGCTTTTTAATTTTTTTTATAGGGCTTAATATAAGGATGTCATTTTCATCATTGGAGAATGGTGTTAAAGTAATCTTCTGTACAAAGCATTCAAGGTTTTAAACTATAATGTATATATTGAAAAGCAATAATAAAAAAAAGATGCTTTTTTTTTTTTCATTTTTTTTTTTTAAATGACTTTAAAAACGGTAGGGTCTGGTAACCCGAACCAATTTTTGGTTGTTTTTTAGACCTAAGCCAACCTAAAACCTAAAATTTACCTGAACAATATAAGCCATCACCATGTTTGCTCTGCTTTCTGTATCATCTATGAGGCTTTTTTGGTCACTAGAAGTATCATTTATCATGAGGTGTTCTTTGTCTTTAGTAGTATTAATACTGACATCATCCATTTCAAACAATTCACTTATCACGTTAGCTGAATTCTTCATCTTGGACCTTTCAAGTTTGCTATCTCCATCTTTATGCTTCTCAGGAATGTCTTTAGTATCATGATGTATTTTTTTGTCATCATATAAATCAACGTAGTCAACAATTACTTGGGAATCTTCATATCTTTGGTGAGAAATGCCTCGCCAATCTGAAAAAAAAGGAAACAACATTAAGATATGTCCGCGATGTCACTGACCTGGCAGCTGCACGGCTGAAACCATTATGGTGATGGGTTCTGGGGGCGCCTAAGGCCCCTAAATGGGGGTCAAAGGGGGTAGAGCACCCTGCAAGAGAAGCAAAACTGACATTTTAGAAGCCCTTTTGAAGGCTCTCCAGCCTTCAAATTCAAGCAAACTGGAGTGTCAATACTAACAACAAATAAAGTCAATTTTTTAATCAGAAAAAAATAAACTATTCAACTGAATAAAGCTTATAGCTCATGTTGGCAATCAAATATTCCACTTTAAATTTGACAGACTATCAAATTCTACCTGTAGAATTTGGCAAGCTTGGACAAAAAGATTACCAAATTAAAATTTCACTTGAATTTTGTGAGTATGTGACTTAGAACCTTGGAGTAACTTCTGTTTGCAACAAGATTTGGCGCTTTGAGATTCTGAAGCATAAAACGGACTGGACACCAGATCGTCCCAAAATCGGCAAATGCAGTATTTCCTCAAAACAAGCCTAGACTTAGCAATACAAACTAGTATGAGATCGATAATACATCATTTTACACAATTAAAGAATATTTGGTAACTGCCTAAGCTGAGTTTATCAGTTTAAAAATAGTGCATCATGTTTTCCCAGTATATAGTGTGAATTTTAAGCATGTGAATGTCATGTGATTAGTACAGATAGATAAACACTATTTTTAAATTGACTGGTAGACAAACCCAGAAAATTTCAAATTGGTAAATACGCACAATCTGCAAAAGATGCATGTGTCATAAGGGATGTGTTTCATCAGTCAGAAAAATTCCATGAGTTGTACACAACGATATCAATTTCATGTAAGTTTTCAACATTATTTTTTTTTTGCAATGGTATTATCCAGTCCCTTTAGGAGGTGGAAATATTCTATAATGATGTCCTTACATAATTTTGTATTCTGAGCTTCAAGTTTTGATACTTAACAGAAACTAAATAATAATTCTTAGGAAACCTCTTTTGAGACTCAACTCAAATACTTACCAATACTGTTTCGTTTCACTTTACCCTTTTCCGAGAAGGCATGCCTCATTCTCAATATACTGTTCTGTAAAAAGAAAACATTAAAAGTCACAATTGTGTATGATTACATCTTGTGACTCCTTCAATTATTAATACTTATGTCAGCTTCAATTAAGGGTTGTTGTGTTTTTTTCTGTTTGCAAAGTGAACATAGTTATATTTATTTAAAGCAAAAAATTATTTTACCTCTTAATAACAAATTTGAAGAAAAAAATATGATAAAAGTATGAAAAAAAAAAATTCTGGTTTTATAGGTGAGTTTACCTAAACTAATATTCCCAAGAAAATATTAGAAAACTGATAGCATTACCACTCAGTCACAGGGACTCATACAAACTTCATTGGATATTGTAACATTTAACCTTGAAAGCATCATGTGATAATGTCAATCAACCAATCAGGCTACAGCCTTTTGCTTTTAGGAAATCATTGAGTTCAATATTTTAAATATATCAACATTTGTTGAAGGGTTTCAGCTATCAGCATGCTTAGTTTTAACACTCCTTCAATATTAATCATACTAAAAAAAATCTGTGAAAAGGGCATTTTGCAAACCACGAGCAAGTCCCTTATTAGACTATCAGACACAAGGTACTTACAACTTTGGCTGGTCCATGGATCTTAATTGGGCCATCACTTGGAGTATGATCTGCCATCATCAAACCTGAACGAAAATAGAACTTTTTCTTTTCAAACTGTAGAAAACAATGTTTAACATAAAATCCAGCAGAAACTTAAACATTTTCCTCTTCAAAACTAGAGCTGTCACAGGAGTGACGAATAACCCCAAATGCCGCCTGGACACAGGAATGGCAAACCATTCCTTTGAAAAGAGGCCATAACTCCAAGGTTACTGCACACTGCATCTTCTTTTATCATGCATGTATTGTTTTATTTAAATCTGTTTGAGTAATTTAGAAGTTACACTGCTGACAAGAAAAACTAGCCTTTCATGAGTTATCGTCCGGAAACCATTTTTCTATTTTTAGTAACAGTGACCTTGACCTTGGCTCCACCAGCCCCAATATCGAACTTGACCTGTATCTTCTGATGTTACACCTGTGTACCAAAAATTGTTCAAATCTGTCAAGCCTTTCAAGAGTTATCGTCCGGAAACCATTTTTCTATTTTTAGTAACAATGACCTTGACCCCACCAGCCCCAATATCGAACTTGACCTGTATCTTCTGATGTTACACCTGTGTACCAAAAATTGTTCAAATCTGTCCAGCCTTTCAAGAGTTAACTTCCGGAAACCGTTTTTCTATTTTTAGTAACAGTGACCTTGACCTTGGCCCCACAAGCCCCAATATCGAACTTGACCTGTATCTTCAGATGTTACACCTGTGTACCAAACAATTTTCAAATCTGTCAAGCCTTTCATGAGTTATCGTCCGGAAACCGTTTTTCTGTTTTTAGTAACAGTGACCTTGACCTTGGCCCCACCAGCCCCAATATCGAACTTGACTTGTATCTTCTGATGTTACACCTGTGTACCAAAAAATGTTCAAATCTGTCTAGCCTTTCATGAGTTATCGTCCGGAAACCATGAAAACCGACAGTCCGACCGACCGACCCACTGACCGACAAGCTCACTCCTATATACCCCCTCAAACTTCGTTTGTGGGGGTATAATAACCAATGATAGACTGACGTGTGTTATTTTTGCTTTAGTCAAAAATCATTTGCCACAGAAAACAACTTTAAAATGTTGTAAATTGAAGATGTCGCCTGCTGGAAGTTCCAAAAATATTTTCAGTAAAGATCACCATTATCTTGGACCTATTGACCCCAAACAAAAAGGGGTCACCTACTGACCATGACCAATGTGTATACCAAGTTTGGGACTACACCAAGTCTTTCAAAATTTATTAATCCGACATAAAAAGGCCCATAAACTTTCTAGTTAAAGTCAACATGACCTTCATCTTTGACCTATTGACCCCAAAATCAATAAGGGTAATTAATCTATTGACCATGATAACCAGTGAGCATACCTAGTTTGAAGCCTACACTAAGTCTATCAAAAGTTAATCAATTGGAAACAAAAGCACCCATACTTAAATCAGCCTGACCATGACATTTGACCCAATAATAATAATAGGGGTCATTTTATTACAATTACCAATGTGCATACCATGTTTTTAGACTCTACATGAAGATCAGGAACAAGATAGAGATGCCGACAACACTGGACAAATTAATCCCTTTGTGTCATTCAGCTATGCAGCCAACACAAAAACTCTCACGTATGATCAATCATTATAAGCTATGTCAATGGGTTAAATTATGTAGTATAGCAAAAACAGTAACCTATACAAGTGACAATCAGTCAGTGAAAATAAAGTTAATGGCACACAGTTACAATATTTGCATTTAATTTATCAAAATTTGTTTTAGCTGTGTCAAATACCCTTAATCATTTATAAACAGTGCACGGGAGAAAATTACAAACGTCATGATGGCATGTGCCTTGTGGCATTCAAAAAAAGAAACTATTTTCAACAAAGGACCTACCCATGATTCCACCAGCAGCTTCAATGCTTCTTGATGTCAAAAAAACATTTTCCATTGCTGGAATCTCTCCCAAAAACCTGAAAACAAACACAGACATGAACCACCTCATGGTGTCACAATCAGTCAGTGAAAATGACGCCCATTTTCTTACCCAGTACATTTAATACTCAAAGTGTTATGAAACAAAGGCCTCTATCAAAAGCTTTGCAATATTGATCAACATCAACTTCATGATTACCGGGTAAATGCCTCATCAAAAATAAATTATGCAATTTTGAAAATGGTTAACTCATAGTTTACCATATAACTTAAAATCTCTAAAATTTGAAAATACAAACGCTCATCATAAGATACGATTTCTTTCTTCTAAATACTTCCTCAACAAATGTCAATCCACTCACCCTGCAAACATAGCTCTGGTGATGCCATCTGGGGCATTAAAGATGTAACTGAAACAATACCAATACATCAAATTTATTCAATTTTCAAAAATAAAAACAAGCAAAATTATAACCTAGCTTTTTCATATTAATAGGCATAGTCAAATTAAAGGCATACCTGATTGATTTAATGCTTAGCGTAAATCCTTAGTAAAAAATACAACCCCCCCTTAAACATACCAAATACTGAATGAGTGACATCCTATGTAAAATGTATAGACACCATGCAGAGCCTCATAAATGTGATGATCAGTGGAACCACACACAATGCATCATTTTCTGATATCAAATGCTAAGGATACTTGTACAAAGTATGAAGCATGTTGTTTACACTTGTGTTTTGTAAACAGAATTATAGTAAAAGGAAATTTAAATATTAGGCAAATCGTTGGTCATATAAAAATGTGCTGTTTTTTTTAATCGGGACCTATCAGTCCACGGCACTTAACCGGGACCTAACAGTCCACGGCACTTAACCGGGACCTAACAGTCCACGGCACTTAACATAAAAATATTTAGTATGGCCTAATTAGAAGTATTAAGAGCTCGATAAAGCTGTCCCGTTAAAACTCAACTTCACACAACCAGCTGCACAATTATTAATGCCTATTTGAGGAAGGATTTGAAAATGTATGAAAACATCTCCATTTTTTTCAAAATATTGTACAAAATGGAATAGGCTTTTAGACTTTTTATATGGCCTTTGATTGGAATTTTCAACTACCCAAATAGCTATTGCTTCCCAAACCATTCTGTGCTGACTGAAATATCAATTTTCTTTTAATTCAATGAAAAACATTTTCGGTAGAAATCCTATTATAACAGTGTGTCTATACCATGTGATAAATTGCATCACAAATTCTACCTCTGAATTTCTCAGGTGGTATACACACACTGTATAATAGATATATCAGAAATTTCATTTCGAATAGGCATTTAAATAACAAGTTTTTTAGGCAATATTTTTCTATCTTTTTATTAAGTGACATCAAATTATTTCAACCCTCTATTCATTACCTGTGTTTGTCCATTTTCAGTAGGACGCTCGTTCCTGTTCCCTGAGCCCCAGTGGAAAGCACGACAACAGACGCATTGTGCGAGGGTTTATCTTCTGTCTCATTCATGGATTTCAGGTACTTTTTCATTTCCCACTGGAAAGGGAACAAAACAAACCAAATCAGCTACATGTATGATTCAATATTAAAATAGTTTGGTTTTGTCCCTGATGGTCCCATGCAAAAGATTTACTGTGAAATCATTTGTATTCCTGGGCATGAAATTTCGGGATTTTTTAAAAAAGAACAAATTGGTGATTACTTATATTCATTAATTTTCATTTTTCAAATAAAAATAATTCTTGAATCTGTGATTCTAAATCATCTGCAAATTCACCTCAAGCCAAAGTCCCTGCACAGGAGTTTAATAATCAGCTTATTTTAATGCTCCTTTAATGTCATACAAAAAGACATTAAATGCAAGCGAAGTTAAATAATATGTAACATATATATAATAAATAGTAATATAAACAATGATTAAATTACTCATGACCATGTATATTTCACTTGAATACTTGTATATCCGTTTACATAGGCAGTATAATTTGAGAATTAAAGGTAAAAAATTTGTTGGGATCGTGAATTAACATATTATTCGACCACCGAAAACCACGAAAATTAATGTCCCACAAATATTAATGATTTCACAGTATTATGAAAAAATGTCCAAAATAAATTCTTTTCTACCTTTCAAATGTGTGATATTAACGCCATCTGATTGATCGTCAGAAGGGGGTAGAATCTACCTAGGTGCTCGGTTTTCAGACATTCTTGGGTTCAAGCACCTACTGTTTTTGCCACTGATTAACTGCAGTGTGCACTGTTCACATAATTCCTTAACATGAGATGAATGGCAGCTACGCTTCACCCGGTCATTTGCCAAGGGTCAAAGTAAGCCATTGGATAATATTTATTTACAAAGTATAATCCATGTGCTTGTCAATTGAATGGTTATTTGTTAAATCAAATACTGAGGTTTTAAATATGGTCTACAAGCAAGCTTTCAAACAATCATATACTATGTTAAAAAATTTATGTTTTAAAAATTCAAAATCAACAAGGAGTTTTGTAACAAGGTCGAGAAAAGTGCTTAATTTATACATGATTTAAAGATTAACCCATTCATTTTTTATTTTCTTTACATAAAAGTTCATGTCTTTTTTACATTTGCATATTGAATAATAAATTGCTGTCTTTGAAAGTAAGAAATCAGTCATTAAATTAACATAAAAAGACTCAGATATCACATAAAATGACAGGCATGCTATATATGAGTTTTTCATTTGAGATAAAAATCAAACATTAAAATAAAGGGATGCATACTAAAGAGATGCATACTGTATATACTTGTATGTTTTCACTGATTTAGTACGTCTTAATTTGACTGAATATTAGCATTCTGAATGCCTGAAATGATGTTTTTATTCTTCAAAAAAATACATCATCAGTGGATAATACATTCAGATCAAAATAAAGAAACATTCAGATGTTGACAGCTTGCTGAATTGTATGGGGGTACAAGTTAAAATGTTTCAGGTACGCTCCTGATAAATTATAAGATAATTTACACATCATTTTATCAGCATAATGACTGATGACCAGACACTGATATGTAAATTTAGCACGTTCTTGGACTAGTCATTCTAAAATGCCGTCCAGGCTTTTTTTTTAATGATGGTTAGCCTGGACCAGGCTAACCATCATTAAAAAAAAAGCCTGGACGGCATTTTAGAATGACTAGTTCTTGGACCTGACAACTTTTGTTTAGATATTGCAACAAACCACATCTCTTCGATTTTTCAAGTTGACAGACGTTGTTGACCGGTCTACGGGAAGTCTGTTCACGGAACGCCTACATAGTAGGCTAATCTTAAGCCTTGATTGCCAAACAAAAAGTTTAGAAATTATTGTAGAATTCATTTTAATTAACAAATGTCAAACATCTAGGGTAGAGAAGCCGACAACACACTTTTATGGCCATACTATAATCGTTTATTTGAAAAATGACACGAAAAGCTAGTCTTAAAAAAGCCTAGATTGTCATTGAATAATATAAATGTCAACATTGTGTCAGACCGGAAACACATTTTCGCCATACTATTAATCGATTATTTTATAAAGATAAACCGGTTCGTTAAAAAATGTCAGAATAAATTTAAAAAAAGATTTCGTTCACATACAGAGTAGTTTTATCTTTAGATAGAACAGAGATTCAAAATAACTCTTATAATAAATGTCGATACAATTTAATGTTATATCTATCTATAGTAACATATTGACATTTTACATCAACTGTCACTTTAAAAGCATTAATGCAGGGATGTAACCTATTGATTTTTTAAATGCTATTATTAAATATTTGCCTCCCTTTGACCAAATTTGGGACCAATATTAAACAATAATTCTTCCCCCAGTCCAGATATAACATTAAATTGCATCGACATTTATTATAACTTAATAATATAAGAGTTATTTTGAATCTCTATAGGAGGATGTTACCCGTCTCCCACACGAAATCCGGAATACTGCTTAATTATGAGCTGGAATCCAGAATATTATTTAGTGCATACTGTACTGTATGAAACATACTGTATTTGCATTTTTGCTAATCTGGTAAAAAAATAATTGTAATACAGTAGTTGTATATTTGGGAATTGTCCTGAAAATATATATGTATCAGGTTTCAGGCATAAACGGAGGCAATCCCAGAAAAAAGAAAAATATGTAGGTAAATTGTTTATCATGCGGGTACTCTGCGCATAGTAATGCAGATGTTATGTTTCTTGACTGCAATGAAAGTTTGGACACACATGTGACCTGCAGAATTTCTAACCAGATTTATAACAATTGTTTCAGCTGTTTTTGTTTTATTCAAAGATATGAGCTCATCATAAAAAAGCTCACCTTTTAAAATTAACAACGGTGACTTTAATAATGCTGTTAACTTTAACAAACTTCCGAATGTGTTTAGCTGTCAAAGAGACGATTTTTTGCATGTTGTTGATATTTCAAACATGTTTTTCACCCTGACCATTACTTTATTTTCTGCATGAAGTGTGACCTTGATATTGATTTGAGGGCATGCTGATGGAAGTATTTCATGATGCCCTGCAATTCTAGTTTTTTAAACTGATACATTTTGTATCTCACACATTCCCATGCTGCTCAAAAATTCGGTGAAGATCGTTTCAATTTTAATAATTGACCAGGCAACAAAGTTACAGCTGAGAAACACTATTACTATGAAATCTCTATCAAGTTCCATTGACCATTAAGTGTGACCCTGACCTTTACAGTGAAAGCAATAATACTATGAGCAGCAAATTAAAATAACATAATTATTTACAATTCTACGAAGTTTGATTAGTTTCAATTTTAAAACTTGATGGCAACAAAGTTACAGCTGAGAAACAATCTATTACTATGAAATCCCCATCAAGTTCCATTGACCTTTTGGTGTGACCTTGACCTTGGGTGAAAGCAATAATACTATGAGCAGCAAATTAAAATAACATAATTATTTACAATTCTACGAAGTTTGATTAAAATGTGACAATTATTGTTATGAAATCCATGCAACATAGTCACTGCTCCATTGACCTGAGTTAACTTAAGTGACATTGACCTTTGAGGTAGGTAAGAGCATGAATGCTATGCAGAGCACACCCTCACAAGCTGCTATATAATTCTGTGAAGTGAAATGGATGGGATGGGGGAAACAGACAGTACTACTTCTATAAGCCCCACTTGAGGTGTATTGAAATGCCAAGGCATCATTATGCAGTGGGTATTTGAACCTACGCCAGTGGACACCAAATAATAAGAGAAAAAAACGCTTGTATTAATAAGGATATTTATTTCTCATTTCACGTCATTTCTCTTACAACATTGATACAATAGTTCACATCATTACAAAAAGGTCCCTAATCAGAAAAAAAATGTATCTGTTCTATTTAAAATTACAAATGACAAATTTGAAGCTAATTACAATTGAAATTGACAGCATAATTTTGTACATGAAATATTTCTTCCAAATCAATCACAAAATACAATAATAATATCAAATGTAAGCTAAGAAATTAGTAATATAATGCAACTGCATAACAGAAAATCAAACATGAAAAGGTTATATGATTCAACTTTAAAATACATAAACTTTTGTTTTGATACAATTATACAAAAGAAGTGCAAAGTTGGATATTGTATATAAGCATTTATGCTAGTCTTAAATCCTATCATAACAAACTGACAGAAGTCATGACCTTATTTGCTAACTGAAAGATATTACACAGACCTTACAGTTGCTATTTTAAGCTCATCTGTTTAAAATGTCAGTTACGCATTATGTATTACAGTACTTATAATCTTTGTTCATCTCTTTTTTCAAAATGAAACATAGTCAGCATCAACATTTGTTGCCAATAATACACAAATAGATTAACAAAATTGATCTATTTAAAATACAGTGTAATTGAAAAAAACCCAGGGTCATTTGATATAAAGTTGTGCCCTCTATCTATTCAAGCATGTAAGCAAGATTGTGGATAAGTCTTTAAATATGAATCTCCAAAACAATTTTGGATTCCCAGCAAAATATTGATATAAATATAACTGCATTTTTTATTACAACTAAGCATACGAAGGGCTCTGATTGGCTGATGGAAAGGTCATGGGTAGATGACCTCAGATTCTTATGGCAGAGCTTTTGTTAGGATATGCTTTTAATCAGATTGCCATAAGAATTAATTCAATTTTTGACAAACCAATGTAATACTTAGCATTTATAGATATGAATTAATTTTGGTTATAAGTATTATGCACGCACACAAATGGAATTCAACAAAATATTAGAAGTATTTTCATTTCCTAGAATTGAGGGAAATGAAAATATTATGATTGAAGTAGCGTGATTGAATAATTAAGAAATACATGGAACATGAATATAAAATTATATAATAAAAGCACCATTTCTCTCAGGACTGACCTGTCCAATCATAAGTTTAAAACAAACCACTATTTTTATTGTAAGTGTAAAATTCCACCATTGCCAATAATGTTTAGGAACAAATATCTATCACATGCTAAGGTTCTTAAAAATAATTTACATAGTTTAAATGCCCATTCAATAAAATATTATTGCACCATGGAATTACTGTATATTTTTCTATAATGTTTCAATTTTTCTCATAAAATTTATCAGTTTCTTATCAAAAACTAACATTCAGAGTTTAAGCCGTTTGTTGTAAAGACTGGAGACTTGTAACATACAGTATGCATGTAAACATTCAAAAAGTTAAACATATTGTAACTCTGTTGACTCAGACCAACATAAAGATATGTTTCTATAGCATCAAGGCTTAAAAGCCCTTAATAACCATTTGTGCTGAACAACACTTTATTGGCTCATAAATAACTGCCAAGCAGAATTGTTTATGTTTCAGCACAATTTATGGTACCATGAACATAAATAAAGATACGTATTGTTTATGTTTCAGCACAATTTATCGTACCATGAACAAAATTAAAGATATGTCAAGGTCATACTGATACAGATGACAGTATGGGAACAACAACACTGCATGAAACAAAGCCATGCAAGAAAGGAATGGACAATGTCTATATCACATAGAAAGCCCAAGATATTGCTAGATATTACGAGTTACTGTAGATGACTTTGAACTTGACTCCCCATATGGAATCACATGACTAGAGAATAGCTTATTAGAAATGCCTCAACACACAGAGCTCAAAAACCTTACCTTGAACTTGACTTTACACATTGAAAAGGTCAAGGTCAAAGGTCAAAGAAAAATCACCATTGAGATAACAACATACACAAGGGGTCATATGACTTTTAATGTGACTTGTCTGATTATGAAAGTTGTTAATAACAAAAAAGACTAGACATTTACTAAGGATGAAATTACATGAAAATGTCAAAAACCCTATTGTCAGACTTCCTTATATAATATTCTAATAATATGAAACTTGTATGCTCATCATAAATATTTATAAAACTGCTCATTTTGATTTTCTTTTTCTTTTTTTTTTAATTGTTTCTTTCAAAACCAATGTCTCTTATCATATTAATAAGTGTTGATTTGTCCATGATTGTAATTTTGGTCATTACAAATGCTTGGTTTAAAGTCCTTGATTGTAATTTTGGTCATTACAAATGCTTGGTTTAAAGTCCTTGATTGTAATTTTGGTCATTACAAATGCTTGGTTTAAAGTCCTTGATTGTAATTTTGGTCATTACAAATGCTTGGTTTAAAGTCCTTGATTGTAATTTTGGTCACTACAAATGCTTGGTTTAAAGTCCTTGATTGTAATTTTGGTCATCCCAAATGACTCTTGAATAATAATAATAATAATAATAATAATAATAATATCATTATGTGTTTGATAATGATTTTCAGACATATATGAAACCATTATGCATCCCTTTTTCAAATGAATGGTTTGCTTAGGAGCTAAAAACCAACTCTCGTTCGCTTTTTTTTTTTAAGATGAAATAGGGGCATAAATGGACAATTTTTTTAGTCAGAGTTAATGGCTTTGCTATGCATTTTCATATTATCTCTGGCAACATGTTTAACAAGTTTTAATTGAATTTCTTGAGTGTTTCCCTGTTATGTGAAAGGTAATGTTTTTGCACTATGTTGATGCTGACATTTTTACACCAAAGCTTAAAATGACAATACCTTTACTTTTAGTCAGATGAGCTAAAACAAACAGAAAAAGTGAATATTTGGAGGACATTGCATTGTGATTTTGGAAAGCGTATAATAAGGTGACTCCTTCTTGCGCAAAAAACTCTTCTTTCCTTTTTAAAAAAACAAGACATCCAATCAATGTAACAATAAATTATACAATTGTGTAGAAGAAAAACAGGAATCAGATGGTAAAATGAGCTTGCATTGAAATGGCATGTACAGTTAAAGTCCAGGTAAAGACGAAAAACTCCCTGAAAACCCTTCCCACGCCCGAAAACACCAGTTTTTGAGTAATACGGAAAAATCCCCCAATGTTTTGAAACTTGATACAAGGTCCTTTATATTTTTGTTCGTAGATTTTGTCAGACTGAAAATAATAATAGTAATTTTCTTTTTTTCGTATGATGTTAACAATTAACTACTATTACACTAAAAAAATTGCAAAGACTCTTACAAGTTACAAGTGGAATTTGTTCACTTTAAAATAATGGAGAGATTAGTCGCCGGTTATGGGAGAATTTTGTCAATCAACCATTCACATCAGATAACAAATAAATATCACAATAACAATTTTAAACAGGGGGCTGAACGGCTAATAATTAACTCTGAAAAATTGCCAGGGGTGTGGGGACTTAAGCCCCAACTGTGTTAAGTTATGAAAATATTTTGGGGTATTCCCGAGACCTGAAATGCATCCCGGAGACCTTAAGACCAAGCTTACCCCTCCCAACTTAAAAAGAATTGCCCCTTGAGCCCCTTAATCAGGAATTTTAGAACCCCTATTTAAAGACTGCTATAACTTGGCATATCTTTTTATTACATATCTCTACTGTATTTAGTATGACACGATTTTTAGTTCAGTTTTTCAATACCAAAAAATAATGTTTTATAGCAACAACCAATAAATAGCTGGTTTGGCGTTACCCTTTCCTTTCTTTACTTGCCTTCTTTAAAATCCCAACCCCTTAATTCCGTAATAAAATATAACAAAAAACAATGACTACAGGAGGGGCTACAAATAAATCCGAGTCATGGTAATTTGTGTAGACATCATGATTATAAAATAAATCAAAACAACAATATAAGGCCAATTGTTCAGAACTTTGTTAAAGTTAACAATTAGATTAACAACATCGTCGTTACCTTCTAAATGTATAATTTTTTTAAATGTGCTTATGTATTTCTAAATAAAACAGGTACAGCTTAAGTAGTTGTCTCTTACCTTGTTAGTGATACTATCGATCACTTGGGGGTCTTTATTAAACTTCCAGAGCAGTAACGATTTGAAAGTTAACAACGATGACTTTAATAACATTATTAGCTTTAACAAATTCTGAACAATCGGTCCATTATATACAGACAATTTAAAAAGCTAACTACAAGTATGTAAATGATGAACAATTTTATCCAAAAAATTATCAAAAACAATCATTTTTTATATGAATCATACATGTATTATAGACATACGGTCCTTTTTTTTAAAAGTTTTATCAAGTAATATTTATCATTATTTACTGTCAGATATAAATCACGGAACAATGATGTGGTGACTCTTTCTAGTAGACGAATAATAAATATAAGGAATAAATGCAAGAGCTTGAAGAAAGAAAGTTGGAATTTGTCAGTGAAATTCACAAAAACTAAGCTATACTCAGTAACCCAGATGCAGTTCAAATCCAATTGTCAACTTGCCAAACATAGAATCGTATAAACATGAAGGGTCCGGGGGAGTTTGTTATATTAGGAATATACCGTAGGCAGTCACGTTGCAAGTATATTAAATTATATAATACGAGCACAGCTGAAACTCCTTTCAAACCCTTTTGAGAATAGCCCATCAAAAGCTTAAAAGTCAACGATGCCAATTGTACTTATCAATGTATTTTAAAGTTACTGTCTTATAGGTCTGCACCAAAACGCACTGTATACTAATAAACACTTTATATCTAAAAAAAATTCTGAGCTGTCATAATGTTGGCAATTTTTTTTTTTTCAAGAGAACCTAACCTGCGCTGGTTGGAAAACCATTTTCAAAATGCTCATTTAATCCCAATCGCAGTTCGACATCGACGACATCAAAGATAAGATACGACCCTTTTTAAAAAAAAACCTGCATGATGCAAGCATCAAATAACTTAGTTTAATTATTACTATAAACAATTATCATTACTTGCAATTGAGGCCAGCAAAATATTTCCCCCATAAGTTGCACTTTCTCAATCTATGAAAGAGTCCCTTAAAAATAGCAACAGTTGTCTAGGGGGCGTTTCAATAAAATACTTAGTCATAGCTTCAATAATTTTAAAACTGTATTAATGTCACAAATGACAACAAACTGATTTTTTTATTTCCTTAACTTTATGTACTTGCTAGAGTTAAATTCGCTAAAAACGTAGCTAAATAATGAAAATATGATGCTAAGATCATTTTAATTGACGACTAATATTGACCAAGATCTTTCTTGAAATGGCCCTCCGATACTGAGGCATAATATCATGTCCTCTGCAGGGCTCATCAAAATGTCCACTGATGACATCTATGTATAAGCTACTTAATAAATCATCATATATGTATGAACTAATGAATAAATCAATCACTTGAATTAACACAATTAGAAGTCAACTATAAGATACATATATAACAGAAACATAAAACAACAAAAACAACTTACAAATAACTTAAACAAAAATAAAATACTTCAATCAGAAAAAAAATAGTATGAAAAAATTATTAATTTGTGGAAATAGCACAAAATGATAAAAATCAGCTCAAACAAAAATGAAAAAAAAAATCTTAATCAAGCTGTTTACACCTTACATACACCAGAGTAATTTCAATTCACAGTGTTAAACAATATTCTCGAAAATTATGTATTGCATTTTTAAGTCTGTCTGTTTATATAATTATTTCACACTTTATTAAATGTGCATTCTGTCAAATGATTACGGAGCTGGTTATAAACAATTTAAACACATTTAATCATTCAATAATTCATCCTTCAAGTTAAGATTTGTGATAAAACTATCCTTCTTTCTTAATATATCTGAAACTAATTTTCCCATGCTTATCCAGGCCTGGATGAACGTACCTTCAACATATCTTTTCATCACTCAAATTCTTACACATTAATACCGGTAAATAGAAACCCTCGTCATATAATCAACATTTCTTAAAGTAAAAGTTGAACCCGTCGTAAAGTAAAAGACCACAACTACATATTTCCTATCATACAAAGGAAATGATAAATTACAGGTAACATATTTATGGCCTAAATGAGAAAATCTTGTGATAAAATGTCAAGCAATGATTGGACATCCCAGAGAAGAACAACCTTCAGAAATTGTAATTACGAAAAATTGTAACTTCGGTATTTTGAAGAAAAATGAATGATCAAATAACCAAGATTAAATTCTAAAAACGTTTCAACTAAAAACATGGGATTTTGAAGCTTCGACATTTTAAGTGAGGCCATCGATACAATGACTAAGATTGGCCCCTGACAAGACATTGACAAGGTACATTTGAAAGTAAAGTAGTAAAAAATAGGACTAACTAGAAGTGTTTAAATATATATGTGCATTATGTGCATGAAATATTACACAGCTTAGATATTCAAGATTTTTTTTTTAAAGTATAAGAGTTGGCCCAAAATAGTGTACAATTTTTGTTTTAAAAAGACAATATATAGACAATACAATACATCAACTATATAAGTCTTTAGTATTATCATTCATAGATTATAAACTGCATGAAAATTTCATGGCTGTGCATACAAAATTGAATGCTTTATAGAGATGCATTTTGGCCCACACTGCGTTAATGTTAGTATGTTGCCTAACCGAACATTTTGAATAAAATCTTCTCTTAGCAGTTGGAATAAAAGAATGTTATTTTATAACCATTATGTTAATAGATGACTCTTTTTGACATAAATACAAGGCTAATATGTAAGAGGATTGAAGAAAATTATATTTATTTTTGCAAGGGCTTGTAGGCTATATCTCCCTTTTGCAAAAATTGAATTTCAAGCGTTGTACAGGTAATCGATAAAATTCAATGAAGTAAAAAGACCAGTGTGTTTACATGTATATAAATGTAAATGTACTTGAAGAGATGTTTAACTGAATCTGTTAGTAAGTTCAAGTTCTTTAACAATAATACGCTATTTTGGGACAACCCTCGTAGATTGAAAAAAGAAATGAAAAATATCTTTGCATAAATATTAAGACACTAATTAACAGTGCTTGGTAAATGCTTCCTCTTTGAGCATGTATGTTCTTAATTAAAGTGACACTCTAATTCAAAATCAATACATACACATGTATAACAAACATAAATTTTGAGTGATACATCTCTAGCAATTTACTAAATAATGCATTGATGGATTAATTACTGATAACAAGATTGTAACTGTGTATTTAAGAGCAGAAAGCGCAAAAATATTAAATGATTGGTGGGTGCTAAAAGATTTACTGTGATCTATTATCATTCCATAAGTTATAAATACCATGTTTTCTGAACCTTTCGTTCAAATTAAACTCGGTATCCTTTATAAGAACCATTGTTTTTGAAATGTATTCATCCTTTTTGGTATATTTAAACAATTGTATTAATTGTGGTAAATCTTAATTGGGGGTAAGAATGCATCTTTAACATGATTAATACAAAAACACTTTATTATAATATGATACTTAATACGATCATGGCACGAATGATCCATAGCTACAGCTAGTTTGATTATTTTTCTGCTAGTAAATAGGTGGTATTTAAAATTAATCGATTAACAGTCATAAATGTTGCCATTTAAAAAAAATATGCAAATACTATGATTACTTAAAGCAGATAATTTTAATATTATAAGAACTCAAAAATTTCCTTTCATTACCTAATCTCACAATAATACAAAAAATTAATATCTATCGAAAGCGTTTGGCCATTTATAGGAAAAAGACAACATCAAAATACTGAGGCATACTGCAGACAGTAAGTATAAAAGCCATTCTTTGAGTATTGCAAAACTAAATTCTCTGCCTTTGTTGCACAAAAATATATACAAATTTCTATCAAAAATCTTTTTCTTTCATTTTTAAAAAAAAATCCTTTTCTATACAAGCATGTTACACCTAAAAGTGCTTTTATTCACTGTCATAACATTTGTTTATTTCACTTTAAAGTGTACCCTATGATTTTTTTTTGGTTCTTTTAGTAAGTAGTTCTTTACCCCAACATTTTTTCATTCTTTACCAATACCCTTTTTTATTCGTTTACTTCTGCACTTCATAATCTTGCCATTTCATTTACTAGTGCACCCCATTAATTTTCTTGTTTCATTTATTAGTGCACCCCATTAGTTTTCTGAACTTTCTTGTCGCTATCCTCAGGATCCTTAGTGTTGTAGCAGGCATCCAGGAACAGGCCCACAATTTGCGACACCATTGACCTGTCAGGAATGGACTGTGACATACCGTAGATAGCACCCTAAGTAAGAAAAATACAGAAAATTGTTAGAACAATCGATACTCCCTTAGAGAATATAGGAATGTTGGTGTCTCTTTAAAACAAATGTATAAATAATTCCGCTTAAGTTGCCTTTGCAGTCTACACTGGTTGTCCGGCCAACTGTTAAACTGAAAATTTCCCATGTTTAATTTTAAAATAAAAAATACTTCTATTACTGTGGCCACTTATCGTTAATCACAGCATGGTTTAATGGCCATTTGTAATAATCCTTTTATACATTTACCCCATTTATTTTCATATTCTTAAAAGAACTGATACACAGTTGGTATCAAAGGCACTGGTTTTCCACTACTCTGCTCTATCAGGTTTTCCACTACTCTGCTCTTTCAGGTTTTCTACTACTCTGCTCTATATGGTTTTCAACTACTCTGCTCTATCAGGTTTTCCACTACTCTGCTCTATCAGGTTTTCTACTACTCTGCTCTATATGGTTTTCCACTACTCTGCTCTATATGGTTTTCAACTACTCTGCTCTATATGGTTTTCCACTACTCTGCTCTATCAGGTTTTCTACTACTTTGCTCTATATGGTTTTCAACTACTCTGCTCTATATGGTTTTCTACTACTCTGCTCTATCAGGTTTTCTACTACTCTGCTCTATATGGTTTTCAACTACTCTGCTCTATCAGGTTTTCCACTACTCTGCTCTATCAGGTTTTCTACTACTCTGCTCTATATGGTTTTCCACTACTCTGCTCTATATGGTTTTCCACTACTCTGCTCTATATGGTTCTCCACTACTCTGCTCTATATGGTTTTCTACTACTCTGCTCTATATGGTTTTCCACTACTCTGCTCTATATGGTTTTCCACTACTCTGCTCTATATGGTTTTTCACTACTCTGCTCTATATGGTTTTCCACTACTCTGCTCTATATGGTTTTCTACTACTCTGCTCTATATGGTTTTCTACTACTCTGCTCTATCAGGTTTTCTACTACTCTGCTCTATATGGTTTTCCACTACTCTGCTCTATTTGGTTTTCCACTACTCTGCTCTATATGGTTTTCCACTACTCTGCTCTATGAATTACCTTTTATAAAGAAACATAAGAATCTCTTGCTTCCTCTATACAATATAAATAATAATAAGTACCATACTTTCAAGTGAAAGATCATATTTTAAATAATCTATAATCCTAAACTTACAATGCCACCGCATTTAGCATTTGGGTCTTTCATGATCTTGGCTGCGCATGTTCGCACGTTGTTAAGGAACGTATCTGCCGCTCCCGGCTTCGTGTGGAGAAGGGTGACACAGAGATGGATGCTGTCACAATAAAGGGAAAAATGATTTAATGTTGAAATGGTGAACAGATAGCATAAGATCTAAAGATCTTTTAAAGTGTCCAACAAAAAAGCTTTTTTAGCAACAAACATTTATTTTGTATATTTATTAAATCAACTATGTACATGTGATGTCGCAATGATGAACAAGTAGCATAAGCTCTGATTAGCTTTTATAGCAAAGAACAAAAGAGCTTTAATAGCAACAAAGATTAACTTTATACAGGAATTAAATCCACTACGTACTTGTGATCTTTAATTATTTATCATTAGCTGTACTAATCACCATCAAAGCTATGGGAGGGATTGAACTCGGGAATCTGATACACTAACCAATCAACCATAGCCACTCATTACCAATGATTATTTTGGTAAATTATAAAATAGGGCTTTCATAAACTCTTGATCAATGATTTTGACTCTTGAAACCGGAATAACTTTTTTTTGTGTGTGTGATTGGTTAAATATAGACTAGATTGCTTTGATCAGTAAATTTTCTTATAACATATATAATTAGTACAAAGTTTTTCAATAAAAAAGAAATGCTTCTTAAAATAAAATGCTTTAAAAGATAGAACTAACAAAAACAATTTCAAATCATCTTTTATATCTAGTTATACCATACCTGGACGGAAACTGGAGAGCGCTGAGACTGTAGCCTAGTCCGTTCATGGCGTCAGAGAGACGGAAGATGTTGAAGTCATTTGACGCGATAGCTACCACTGACACATCTGGCTTTCCCAGGACGTAAATACCTTCAATCTTTGACAGCCTGAAATTGAGGTGCTCAAATATAAAGAAAAGAATAGGGACATTGAAGTCATTTGATGCAATAGCTACCGTTGACACATCCGGCTTTCCCAGGACGTAAATACCTTTAATCTTTGACAGCCTGAAATTGAGGTGCTCAAATATAAAGAAATAGGGACATTGAAGTCATAAAACGTTTTGCAACCACTAAGGCGTCTGGCTTTCCAAGGGCGTAAACACCCTTTATCATCGAAAGCCTGAAATTTACACAATTATAAAATGTACAAGATTTACGAGAGGCAAAAAATATTGTAGTAAAGTGAAGCCATCTCTACCAGAGACATCTTCTTCATCTATATACATCTTCATAAACCACGCACTGAATGATCAAATATTTCATTTACTGATTAACCTCATCGATAAAATGTTTAATCCTTTATTTAAACATTCCCGCTTGATTTTCTATATGATAAAATTTGTGTTCATTTTGCATGAACCAGTCGACCTCTCATGACCTCTGTAAGCAGAATTGTACAATAAAGCAATGCTCTAATTGGACACTGGTGAATCACAAGCTTAGAGAATTCGATCTACAGTACTTTTTTCTTAATATAGCAACTCACATGTACGATTAAATGCCAGCTTGTTTACACGTTTCCTTTGATGCTCACTCAACTGGGTCATGCATATGTAAAAACTAATTCATGAGAAAGATGTAAGGAGGGATTTTTTAAACACATGAAAAAAGAGAATCAACCCAAAAAAGAAGTATTACTTATCCGCCATGTATTATGTGGTCTCGATAATTCTTCTCATTATATTGACATACTCATCTCGTCTAAAACACATAATGATAAGTGAACTAGTCTAAATGATAAATTAACTGGACTCACTTGTCCGCGATGTATCGCGTGGTCTCGATGATCTTCCTCGTTGTCTCGACGTACCCATCTTCTCCGAAATGCATCATGGACGCCCAGCATGAGGCAATGATGGCTCCGGCTCGGCTACCTAAGATAAGATAACTAGCATTAAAGCTAAAGAATTATTGAAAGGTGCTGCGCCCTGTCCTGATTTTGCAAGCGTCCTCCTGCGCTCATGGAAACCAGTGTGGCCATCCTTCTGACTTTTTTTAATTTAATGATTAGGTCTGTCAAATAGTTCCTTTGTTTTGATTTAAAACTTCCAATACGGTAACAAATATATATAAACATAAGATATGTGCTAGTTCAAATCTGACAAATATAATAACAATTTAACACAATTCCTAAAATTTTGTCAAATATAAAAGTTTTTAACAAAGCGGTCATTATAGTTAACCACCTGAGACCTAGACGGGTACATGGCAATGGCAAGGGTAGAAGAGGCGTAAAAAATGTTCTTTGTACTCCTAACCAAGCCTACCTTAGATCAATATTGCTATACATCTTAGATTATCTTAGATTTTTTCTTTTTGGAACCATTTCCGATGGCCCGTTTATTGGTTAAAATAATAATATATATATATACATTGCAACACAAAGGTTATGGATATCAAATCGGAGTACATTTAAGACAGTAAGTATCAAAACTGTTTGTGTTTGTGTCTTGAAATAAAACATACTGTCGTTTATATTATTTAACAATATATTGCTATTTAAATCGATTGATTAAGAAAATTTTTAAGGTATCAAAATAAGGCAAAACCAAAGAAACAAAAAAAAAACAAAAACAAAAAAAACCAATACCAACAAAACAAGTACTCATTTTAGAAGGAAATCTATATCAACCTAGAAGTCCTTAATGAGTATGATATCTACTGAAATTATGGGAGTTCTCACGATGTCTACTTACAAAAGCGAAATAGTAGAAACAATCGAAAAGAAAAAACAAAAATAACAGAAGATAATTAAGAAAAAACAACAATAAAAACGACAACACTATTTTACTACAAACATTTAACATCTTAGATTTATGGGTATCTGCATGTGTAGCGTATAGGAGAGGCATATTTGCTGTACTCTTTACTAAGCCTACCTCATCTAAATATTGTAAACCATCTTATAACTATGGGTACTTGCCTGCAAGGGTAGGAGAGGCGTAAATGCCGCCGGGCCAATCTGGTTGAACAAAGAACTGTCCTCGTCGGTATTCTGTGTTCCGGTACAAGATCACGGATGATCCTTTTGGGGCAAAACCATACTGAAAAACAGAGATTGATAGTTCAAGGCAAATCATAGCACTGTTAACGACTTTTGACAACAAGGGATGGGAGCATGAACTGTCTTATGATAGTTATTAAAATTGTTTTTACCAAAAAAAGACAAATCAATGTAGCTAAACAATGTGATTCTAAGACAGTAAGGCATGTTTTCATGAAGGGATACACATTAAGAACTCAAACATTGTACATTTTGACAACAGTTCCTGGTGTAGTTCTATAATTATGCATCTTAACCCTTTGCATGCTGGGTAAATTGTCGTCCGCTCAAAAATGTCGTCTGGTTTATTCTAAATTTCTTTCAATTTACTTAAAACTTTGGGGATATATTGACTGAGTGGCAAACAGCTTGGAACCTGACCAGGCGCCGAGTTACTCGGTGTCTGGTCTGGTTCCAAGCTGTTAGCAAAGCCTTTAAAATTGCCATCAGCAGCCTAAGGGTTAATTACTGGTGTTATTTTTTTCGTCGTTTTCTAATTTTGGCCTATAAAGTGAGGATAAAAGTTGCAAAGTATGCAAAGACCTCATTGAATCACAGACATTGACAGTTTAAAATTATGATAGGTTATTAAATTGCAACCTTATTGGTTTTTGAAACTTTAATCCTTTCAAAATTACAAAATCTACAGTATTGACATTGTTTAACATATTTCTGAGTGCAATAAAAAAAACACACCAAAAATAGACATAAGAAACATCAAAAGGTTTTAAGGATCCCAATTTTTCATAAATAGCTCAGGTTGCAAGATTGATTAGGTCGCACATTAAAAACTTAGTCTTATCACTTCACTGTTGCTTTTAGTATATAAGGTAATTTGACTTCTAAACAAGTCAAACCTTGCATACACAAGAAACAAAATCACGAAAAAGAGACCAGACAAAATAAAAGTAATCTACAGTTTAACGTTAATGCATAACAAGCTTTAATTAGTACCTTATGCGTGTCGGCCGATATGCTGGTGACACCTGGCACCCTGAAGTCGACTATTGGAACATCGAATCCCGCCTTCTCCATGAACGGCACCAAGAAACCGCCCAAGCAGCAATCTGTGTGGACTGGGACGTTGTAACGCACACCAAGCTGGGAAAACAGAGAACAAAACAATGAATATCCTTAAAATCAAAATTTCAAATATTGCTTGTAATGATTAGTCATCCTCAGCAAAATCGGCAGCAATTTGTTTGCTTTTGCCACTTGGTCAGACTAAGTTGCAAACTCGACATATATGAAAGCTAGATTAACTGAAACTTGCAAACAAGGTGGTCATTGTCAACATTTGTACCAAATTTGATGTTAACAATTTTAACCCATTATTTAGTTATGTTTCTAGATTAAAATGAAAACAGGAAAAACAAAAATGAAGAAAACACTGATACTGTGACAAAGCCTTGACATTTATCGGCAAAAAAGGATGAGCTGAAAATAAACATGTACATGTATATATAAGCACAAAGAGACACTTCTGCTCCAATAGCATCCAAGTTGTCAATAGATGTGGACAAGCAATAAATTAATAGCTAAACTAATAGTAAATTGTTTGCCTTTACCACTTGGTCAAGCGGCAAAACTCTACAATTACAAAAACTAGTTGTAAAACTTGCTAACAGAGCACACATTGTCACAGCCAACATGTGTACCAAATTTCATGCTAACAATTTAAACGTATTTTTTATTTATGTCTCAAGGTTGAAATGATATATGTATTATATGACAAAGACAAAACTGAATAAAACACAGAGACCGTGACAAAACCTCAACTTTTTTATTGAAAGAAGGGACAAGCTAAAATCATGTATATATAAGCACATAAAGCCACTTACAGCCCCAATGGCCTCCAAGTTGTCAATAGAGCCGTGTGGGAACTGCGGGGCCGACCCAACCAGCATGCAGGTGTTCTTATTGATGGCACGTCTCATCTTGTTGACGTCAACCTTGCACGTCTTCGGGTCGACGGGGATATGGGTAAGCTTCATGTGGAAAAAATCTGCTGCCTGTGTGAATAAAGCAGTGAAAAATTATTTCAATAGTACAATTATTATAATATTATTTTGATATGTTATATACGCCTTTCATATCAAATATTGAAGTTATCTTAAGCAAGTAAGACTCAAATTCTCCAATCACCTAACAGTTTTATTAATGTAGGGAAATTGTCAGATACTTGATAGTATGTTTCTTCATATATTTTTTCTTTTACAGGCAGATGGCATTAGTACGATAAACCTTAAAAATGAACTTAACAATAAAATTGGTACTACGGTCAAAACCCATTTGCTTGATACCACTTTACTCAATGTCCTCGTTGGCTCGAACTGGATGCAATGGACTGATTTAACTTAAAACTTTGTAAGCATTCCCGCTTGGCTCGATATATGCGAGGCTTGAAGTAATTTCTCCCTACCCTTGGATTTCGAGTCATCAGGTTTCTACCGCATATTTTGGGCAAAAACATATTCTCATCTATAACAATAAGTGGTACCAACCACATTGTATTTTTGCTAAGGAGTCCACTTGCCTAACAGCTTACAAATGGTAGGAATTTCAAACATGATCTAGAAGTCCAGTGATCAGTAATAAGTTCATGATTATACAAAAAAAAAGGAAAATAATTAACCAATACGTTCAAAGTAACCATAAACAAGTATCTGTTTGAGAGATTTTTTTTTCTTATTTTTGCCTCGCAATTTAACCTCATAAAAAAGTAAAAAGGTAACACTTTGACAGAGCTTACTACTCAATTACTAACATGCTGATAAATTACATTGTTACTCACATATAATACATGATAGTTATTGAACGTTGTCCATGGCAACATGTTATAAAACTGTGCCATCACCCACTACCCTTGTAATTGAAATTATACTCATGCACTAAAGCACTGGGGTAGATAATAACTCTGATTGTTGGTTGGTGGTATAATTTCTTAAAGTTTTCAAAAACCAACAAGTATACTTACAATTGCTAAACAGCATTGATTATTGATATATATCTTTGCATGAACTAGATGTATGACAAATCCCATACTTCAAACTCTTTGGAGTCCAAGCCTATATTTAGGAGTCCTAGTTTTCAGAAACTAACAAAAATGCTAACAAACGCAAAACAGTATTGATTATTGAAGTCTTCCTTTACATGAACTGGGAGTATGACTAACACCCATATCACAAACTCTTGGGAGTCCAAGCCTAAATTTAGGAGTCTCAGCATCCTGGTCTACTTGAGTATCAAATCCTGCCAGCCAAAAAAGGTAAATAAAAAATCAATTTTGTCTTCAATGCTGTGTCTTAAAGGGACTCGCTCATGTTTTTGTAAAATGCACCTTTTTTGTATGACGAAGTTTGGCAAATCATAAGGAGTGTTAAACTAAGACACCAAAAGCTGAAACCCTTTAGCCAATTTTTATAATTGCTCAAATATCTCCATTCCAGGCCACAAATTTCATTACATTATTATTTTAAGTGACCATTCATGCTAATGGTCACTAAATATCAGCTTTGTTGTTGCATCATTGGTTGATTGACATTATCATGGGATGTTCTCAATGTATTGTAAAAAGGTGAAAATATCTATCACTTTTGAATAAGTCCTGGTGACCTAGTGGTCATGGGCTCAGATTTTTATTTATTTCCTTGACTTATTTGGAATGGGTGTGCACCCCACTAAAACCAAAATACTTTTTTCACTACAATAACAAACAAGAAATTCTGCAAATTGATATCATAGAGTAAAATAGCAATAAAAGAAGAGTTTTCAGATGCATTACCAGGAAAACTAATTTTTCGTCCAAAAACATTCGTGAGTCTCTTTAATAAGAACCTTTCATACATCAGTTTTATATTATCATCATAACTATGCAAGTATGTCTCACCTTATCAAAAGCCGCATGAACTGTAATAGGAGCAATGCTGAAACATGTATTTCAAAATTTGAGATTATGTTTCCACATTTGTAAAAATAAATGTAAAATTTCAATTACTAGAAAAGTAATGAGAAAAAATATTTTTTTGTTATCCTATGTCTAAATAGATCCTATTCATTTCTTCTGAAATATTACTTAAACATGTCATCAATTTGAAACAAGAGAAAGGCAAGGAAACAGACTGGATATTAGAATCATAATAAAAGTTTATAAAAGCCGAGCTACTTTTTTTTCCGACAAAAACAAGCAAACTCTGACAATGATTATAAAATAATTGAAATCCCTAGAAATGGGCCTTGCAATACAATTGAGGGTTATCTCTTTCACCATATGTACCAAGTTTCAAATGGATGTGTGAAGGTCAAAGATTTGTAGAGATGGTTGTCCTGCTAGCGCAGTGGTTAGCACACTCGCTTCTCACCAAGGCAACCCGGGTTAGATTCCCGGCCTAGGCGCGTGTGAGTTTGTTTAGTGGTCACCAAGCCGGACAAGTGGGTTTTCTACATGTACTCAGGTTTTCCTGACAACTTAAGACCACACTCTCGCGCAACATCGTGCCAACGAGAGTGACTTAGTATAATCTATCAGTTTTCTTCACAATCGTTGTAAAATATATAAAGTTTAAACTAAAGATTTGTAAAAAAAATGCCACAATGCCTCTGAGGACACTTCGACTTTTTTCTCAGAAACAAAACCAACAAAACTTCTTCATTTAAAGGACCTCTTTTCAGCTAAAAATACAAGCCTTTTTATAGTTATTATCTGGTTTGTACATTTCAGGGTATCTGATTCCCCTCTCTTTTGCCATGTTGCGGTAGGCAAGACACGCTAGCAGAATACTCTCTGTACCTCCCGAGGTCACCTGCAAAATAGTAGGAAATTTAAAAAAAAAGAGTCATTTTCCTAATTTAAAGCTGCACTCTCACAGATTTACCTTTTTTTTTTGTCTTGGAAAGAGCAAATTTTTGCGTAAATATCTGCAATCCAATGATATAAGATTGCTGACAAAAATTCAGATCGTAGATTTTCATATTTCCGATCAAAAATTAATGTTTTATGGCTTAAACCGTTACTAACAGTTTAAGGAAAATGCACAAAACTACAATTATGAACTTAAATATAAAAATCTGTGCCTTTTTTTTGTCAGCAGTCTAATATAACTGGTTTCCATTGATTTTCGCAAAAATTAGCTTGTTCCAAGACAAAAAATAAAAAAAGTTGTCCAGACGTTCAATTTGTGAGAATGCAGCTTTAAGTATCTCACTTTTCATATGATATTACAACTACATAACTTCCTTAATAACTTCTGAAATACTTTCATGCTTTTATTAAAAATAAACAGTCTTTTTCATGCTTTAACTGAAAATATCTATAGTCAAACGCTATTGGCCCAAACTCTCTTGGCTCGATTTCCTTGTTGGCTCGAACTTAATGTAAAGGTCTGATTTCTTTCTACCGAAGGTAAGCATTCCTGCTTGGCTCTAATTGACTGTATACTGCTGTTAAATTTATGTTTTCTTTTCTTTTAATTTGACTATACTTTGTTTTAAATTTCACTGTGATATTTCAGGAAATCGATTAAGTTAGGAAAGTTTAATAAATACCGTCATGTCATTGACAGCAATCTGGCTTTAATTCAATTATTATACCTAAATTGTAACATATAACATTACAATGGGACAGACTTGACCTGCATTTGGGGAATATCAAGAATTTTTTTCAAGTGTAGCCCAACTACAAAAATATATGACTTAACATTTACCTTACTTGCACAGAGCCAATTGCAAATTCTGCCACCTCAAAAAAAAGATAATTTTACCAGTAACTTACCGTGCCACATGAGTTGTCATCCCCGTTGAACATAGTACAGCACATTCGGACAACCTCAGCCTCCATCTTCCTGATGTCTGGAAACAGATCGGGGTGAAGGGGGTTCGTCCAAGCAAACTTCTTGTATGCCTGAAATACAAAATTAAAACATTATTTATTTTTAAATTTAGCAAAAAATCCATTTGGTAAAATGTCATCCGACAGCAAGTGATGGAAACTTTATATTATAATATTTCCAAAAATTTCTTTTTATCTTTCCCCAGTGACTTTTTTTGGAATTATTTTTACCGCCTGTGCCTTTCAAATTGGGAAAAAAAGTTGAATTTGGGAAAAATACAAAATCTGGCCAAAACAGCTACGGTAATATAAGGTAAAGTTTTGTCAAGATTTTGTTTATATTTCAAAAAGATTCATTGCTTTTTTTATTCATTAACTTAATCTACATTAATCAAATTAGGAAAAAAATGTAAAATTTTGAGAAAAATTGACATTTTTCGCAAGGGGAAACAGCCTTTAGAGGGCAATAAATTGCACCAAATAAAAATCACTGTTCCTGGCATGTATAACTGAAAAACATACATCTGCATGGAGAATGTTATCAGGAAAATTAAAAATGAATTTCCAAGGTATTTTTTTTAAATCAAAACAAACCATTAAATTTCATTTCAATATTTTTTTTTATATGGAAAGGTGATCCAAGTTATAATTAGAAAGAACATAGATGGAACAAGTAATAATTTTTATGTATATAATATATTTATATATATATATATGTATAACATATTATAATATTTTATAACTATATATCATGTAAAATAAATATGGTAATAAAATCATTTTTCACGATTCTCATGATTTAATTTAAATCTGATCACCTTGATCAATTCTAGATATTTCTAATTTTGCTTATCAAAGCAGTATTGATATTTTTTCAGTTGGACGAAAAAGCTTCAAATCATGGAGATGAATTCTAATTATATCTCTGTCTCATCCTCGCTTTACTTAAGTATATCCTTGTGTTCGATGTCAGACTTATCTATCAAAGCTGTAATGGATTATCTGAATAGGTCAAACTGTCCTAACAATATCCTGCTGGCCTAAGTAATCAGACAACGTTTAATCATACATATAAAAAAAGTGAGTTCAGCTACACTGTAACGGCCTCTTGGCCCTAGTTGTAATAAGAATATTGCCAATTATTTCAACCATATTCTACTGCTAAACGGTAAGTGCACTGGTAGTAGACATATTAACCCCAATCTGCAACAAGAACATTAACCACATGTGTATAGGATTGATCCTTTTTTGACAGCTATAGTCATTACTGATACGGCAAGGCAATTTCATGCTTAACCCAACTTCAGACATCTGCCAAAATGACATACAAACAGCTGAGATATGCTGTTAATATTTCCTCAATTCTTAAATCCTGTATTTGGTTTTAGTATAAAAAATTAAAAATTAATATTCAGAATACATATTCTAATGCACCAGTCAATTGTTACTACGGCCCCCCAGGTCCGGGGAATAGCGGGGACTTTGACTTTCATTCCAGCCAAGTCCAGGTAAAATCCCAGCCCTGCGGGGACAAAATGCTGGTAAAATACCCGCCAAATGTCCCAGCACCCCAGGGACCCTAGGTAAGGTCAATTCCCCGCTATTTTTTTTTTTTTTGGAGGGGGGGGGGGGGGGTGCGTGGTTACAATTGACTGGTGCATAAATGCATTACTGAGAATGATATCAGTCATGCTGATTTATATGACAGATATTATGGGGTTATTTTCATGCAACTTTAATCCACTTTTTAAACATTTTTAATGCCTAAATAAGTATGCATCATCCTAAGTCTAAATGGAATGAAATGCCATCATGTGACAAACCCTAAAAACCCTGGCAAACCCTGAATGGCAAAAAGTTATACAGAATGGCAAAAAGTTTTAACTCAATGGCAAAAAGTGAAACTGAATGGGTTAAAGTCATACTGAATGAGTAATGTGATATTAAATGGCTAAAAGTGATACTGAATGGCTAAAAAGTGATACTGAATGGCAAAGAAGTGATACTGAATGACATAAAAGTGATACTGAATGGCTGAAAGTAGGGATGCAAACGAATGGCAAAATTGATATTCGAATATTCGGTAATTCTTTCGAACGAATATTCGAATATTCGATTACCAAAATACATCTTTTAAAAGTTGTAGTAAACTTTTATAATATTCTCTAAAGTAATAGCCGGGGCATTTTAGCTTTTCCTTGTCGTAATAACTACGCGTGGCGAACCCTGAATAACACCAAATGAGCCTCTGAAATTCTTCATTTCAGAAAGACAAAAAGTCATACTTTATCAACAGAGAAAAATTAACAAAAACTTTTTATTAATATTCCTCTGCCTTCATATTTGTAAACAACGTGAACCTAGATGGATTTTGGGTCAAATGGCGTTATGTGCCAATGGAGAGTCTCCGTAGGACGAGCAGCCTCGTTCTGGGATTGACCTATAATATATAAACTACGGAAAAACTAAACCAACTTGGGAACTAGTCTATTTTAGATTTTCTTAATTGGTAGAAGCAATTTACCTAAAATAATTGGATTTTTTTTCTGTCACTTGTCGTTTTCTGTCACTCCCCGTGTTTTTACATTAAGCTAGTTATTGTAAAAACACGGGGACTATTTATGGTACCCGACGATATGTCCCTAAATGATACATGTCGCGTGTTTAGTGTATTGTCATCACATTCACACCTCTGGCATTATGGGCCAATCGTTGTTTAAACAAGACAAACGAATCTTAAATACAACAACATAGTTGTAGGCAAAATATTTATTATTATTATTATTCAACAAAAAAAACATCGAATATTCGAATACCGATTTTGACATTCGAATACCAAACGTTTGATCGAATATTCGAATATTCGAATATTCGTTTGCATCCCTAGCTGAAAGTGATTCTAGATTGCTAAAAGTAATACTGAATGGCTTAAAGTGATTCTAGATTGCTAAAAGTAATACTGAATGGCTTAAAGTGATACTGAATGGCAAAAAAGTGATACTGAATGACATAAAAGTGATACTGAATGGCAAAAAAGTGATTCTAGATGGCTAAAAGTGATACTGAATGGCTTAAAGTGATATTGAATGGCTAAAAGTGATACTGAATGGCTAAAAGTGATATTGAATGGCGAAAAGTGATATTGAATATCTTAGTGATACTGAATGGCTAAAAGTGATATTGAATGGCTAAAAGTGATATTGAATGGCGAAAAGTGATACTGAATGGCTAAAAGTGATATTGAATGGCGAAAAGTGATATTGAATATCTTTAAGTGATACTGAGTGGCTTGAAGTGATACTGAATGGCTGAAACGGATTACTGAATTGCTAAAAGTGCTGATTTCCATGAGCTCATGGCTGCCATTGTACATTTAACACTAGCACACGCCTACCTTAGTGATTATTTCTGTGAGCTCATTGCTGCCATTGTACACCGCCCCAGAGACATTTCCCTTTGACCAATCAATCTCCACTGAAAGTATAACATAAATAGCAAAACATTAACTGAATGTAATAAAGGTTTAGATTGCAATGCATGAAATGAATGTACACAAGTTCTACAAAATATGATCAATGTAACAAAAATTATGCACTTCACAAACATCTGTTATATTGATATATGCTTCGATGTATACATTCCTGGGCCAGAGGCCATATTTCATAATAATAAACATTTTACATAAGGGGATTTTTTTTCTCTTTTAATGTATTTATATATTGTGACAAGGAAAGAAAACCTGGAGAAAATTTATCTCTACAAATACATTATTCACAGTTTCAAAAACAAGCAATACAATGTGCTTAAATTCTTTTATTGATTTTAACTTTCCCAACTCTATTTAATATTTACAGACATTTCTAACAGAATCAACAGATAATCGTCCTTATATGGCCATATCATGAATTTTCTTTACATTTATCATTAGTATGTTTTTCTGTGTTTGTTTTTATCAAGTCGAGCAGTAATAAGGCTGAGACATCTGAAAGCACAATGAGTTGAAGCAGTGTATTTCCACCAATTTTAAAAATACCACATCATGAAAACATTATTGTACTACTGCAATTTGTCCTTAAAGTTTATTACTTCAAACAAGCCAACCCTTGCCCAATTTCTTGAACACTCTGTTCTAGTTATTGGCTTAAATTATTGTTTCAATTCACTTATTGAGCTGTGATCAGACTTATTGATCAACTTACCCAAGTTTCAACAATTTATAAGCAGTTTATAGACCTTATTAGTTCATGTATTAGTAATTAAACAAATATTTTCCTACGGTTGCTGTCCTTCCCTGGGATTAATATTTTTAATACATAAACTTTCACAGCTATTAATTACATTTTAAGACCCACACGGGGCTTGTGGAATTTTACTTTCTGCAAATTTCCCAAAGTTTTGTTATTTACAAATATTAGTTCGGTGTAACCTTATACAGAAAAATAGCCTATATTAGTTCGGTGTAACCTTATACAGAAAAATAGCCTATGATAGCCAGTTACATAAAAGATGTCTGCAGGAGGGTTAAAAACCAAATGGTGGCAGATACAATATTCACAGAGAAATAAGATGTATTTTTACCCGTTCTCATTAAATTCAAGTCCCTAAATCAGCCAAATTACCCATCAAGGCTCCTTTCACTTCTTTCAGCCTATGTATGTCTAAGGAGAAATACGGTATTAATATATCAGTGAGTATTACACATACCATTAAACAGATTGGGGTAATGTTACAAACTGACATTAGTCTCTTTTTGACAATCTCTCTTGCTTGACCTCAGAGTTAAGGATAAGCGCCTCATAATGTTGAATTGAGTATATGAGTACTTTTATCAGCTCCTACATGTAATCATTGGTCAGTTCACTGAATGACCAAAGTCTGTACATTTCTGTATCACCCTGCTATGACAGGCAAGGAACATGTGGTCAGCAAATTTAAGATAACACTTCGTTTTCAGTATGGTTAAAATTCAAGTAAATGGATGAGAAAACGAAAGTACAATGCATTAAATAGAAAAAAATATCATTACCCAGTACTTATTTCAATTACATTCATTTTACACTATATTTTTATTTTATTGTTATCTTATTCTTTAAACAAGTCTGGTTTGCAAAGATTTCAACTAGACTTTTTTATGAATGGTTGATTAGGTTATTTTAAGACAGATTTGACACAAAAAAAAGTTGACAACATTATTTTAAGATGATCACAAAGTACAAACAAAATGAGTCGGGATTGGGTTTTTTTACACCCTTTTATGGTTAAGTGGGCTTTCTGACTTAAAAAATGTGTTGTTTTGATTAAAATTGAGAGATCACATTTTTTGCTTGAAATAAACAAACTGTGCCATAGAAATAGAGAAAATACTGAGATAAGCTTTATTCTTAAAAGAAAACATGAACTCTACTTCCACGTATCATTTTTTATAGGTCTTATTTCTAGCTGAAAACAATATTTTGCTCATAATTGTTATCTGATAAAAAAAGTATGTTTTGACATTGAAAAAGGGGCTGAGTTATGGCTCTAAACATAGGCAGATAAAATGAATGACGTTAAGGCTGCAAGCATATAAATATGCTTTAAGGACACAAGCAAAATAGACATTACCCATGGCTTGGTACTTGTCCAATTCTTTCATGATCTGTTGCTGTAAATGGAAAAACAAATATATTTTTAGCAACATGTTTGACAATAAAAGCCAACAATGACATTAATATGAGTTTACTATGTTAAAACTGATATCACACAATCATAACCTTGATCGACTTTTCTTACTTTCAGTTATAACGAAAAAAATATTAATTTAAATTCCAATAGCTTTTTAAGAAAAATAAATATACCTATGTATGTGATTAAGATATTATCTTTAAAGGCAAGAGAATATTCCTGTGGAGGAGGTATAACAGACAACCTCTGGGATGAGAGGCAGACACCTATACCACTATACCATTATGTGATTGAAAATTAAGATTTTTAAGACTTTTGATTATATTTCAATAACATACTTCAGACATTCCCTTCTTCGGCAGTTGGACAACGTATGGCATACCACCAGTTGCATTCTGGAAGCTTTCTTGAACACCTTTGGCATTTTTATCCACCTCTTTCTGTATCATACCTTTCACGATTGGCAAATTCTTCACAAATTTGAAGAACGACTTTTTGACTCTTGCTTTTAGACCTAAGGACAAAGAAGAAACAATGAAATAAATGTGCTGTATTCAATATATTGTCTTATACCAGTTCCTACACAGCTATTATGTTTCAACCATTTATAATTTACAACTAGTTCAATGCAATTCAATCAGATTGTCTTATTTATTGACTATAAAGGTTGTAATTATAACCAATACCATTTATCTATAATAAAATTATATTATTTAGTTTGATTCTTGTTTGTCAATAAAACTTGACTTTCTTTGTAAGCAATAATAAAATGAAATCATGAATATATAATAATTGATTTATTATATCAAATCTGACAAAATCAATTTGAGCCCTCGAACCAGTGTAGCAGAAAAAATAGACTCTTGAGTGAACAAGCCCAAGTTCATACACAAGTGTTTGGCATCTACGTTTTTCAATGAGCCCTGTTATGTAAAATCCAGGATAAGAGCAAGCCAATAGAGCATATTACCCTGGTAGAGCTTACTGACCTGTACTAATTTTGACCACTATTGTAGCACATGAACTTTTATAGACCACTTAATTGAGGGGCTGAGGTGTGTGTGCACACTGCAAGTAATTTTAAAACGATAAACATACACTTAATGTACATGAAGATTGTATGTGACATATTCATGGTTCAGTGGCAAAAACATCACTACATACTTTTCTCCTCATCAAACAGGAAGTTGTAGATGGACACAAGGATGAGTGTCAGTCCGAATGTGTAGGCAATGATCTGCCATCCCTCCAGCTGACTACAACTGGTGTTCACTTTCACCCGGACATCTTCCAGGTAAGGTGCAACAGTCTCTACCACATCCTACAAATATGATAATTCATTATGACATTTACCGTAAATGACTGGGTATAAGACGATAGGCAGTATTAGACGCAGGGAAAAAAATCTGTGAAAAATCCGAGAAAAAAATTTTAATCTATGTTTTTGGTTAAAAGACGCATAGAAAAAATATCAAAATCGTCTGGCATTTTCAGCCACCATGTTTGTTGACAGTGACAAAAAAAATTTTTTCGTGAAAATGGCGATGGATATCTTTAAAACCATACAACCATATTGTCGAGAATGAAAAGTTATGTTATGCAAAAAATATTTTGACAGTGCCCATCTTTGCTTTTTTATATGTAAGTTTGATTATTGTTTAATTCAATTTATTATTCAAAATAATATTGAATACCGTAATTCACAAGAGTTCGGACACCATAAATTAATTATTTTTTTCACTCTCCGAATACATAGAAAATTATCATTTTTACACTTTATTTCCATGTTTGTTTAACCTGCCTTTTTTCTTCATGTTTGCTTTTTACCACTTATTAATTTATCCGTAGTAATCAATGGTCATAAACTTATTTATTACGCCTATAAGTGTAAATCCTTCATGAAGTTAATTAAAACACCATTTTATACATGCACTGAACTGAATAAACACATTCTATCGGCTTCAGATCAAAGAGTCACACTGTGTGACGTCACATAACTTACAGTTATACCCACGAGGATCTCGTGGAGAGCATGGACATTGCTATGCAGGATTAATGTATAACTGTACGATTATTGCTTCATAGAGTCTATAAGTGTGGTACAAGTTTGAAAGCTTATTGGCAGATCGTTTTACAAACATGCCATGTCGATGTTTTCTTAATCCCTTGATTGCCCTTGTTGTTTGTTTAATCCTCAAATTAATATATCACACTTCCTTTTCAACAGGCAATACATCGTTTAGGATGGGTAGTAACTAATTAAATTGTCACAGTGGTGTATACGGTTAGGTAATCTAGCCAGGCATTGTAAAGATAAAAATCAATAATCTTCGTCTGCGAAACTTGGTAACTATGAAAGTTATGATTGATGTCCTTTGGGTGTCCGAAAATTAGGTACGCAAAAATAAAGAGTGCCCGAACTCTTAGGTGAATTACGGTAACTTTAATCGAAAAATATTTTTGTTGAAATTATAAACGTCTTACGATATACCGTATCCCGATCTTCAACTGCCGTTTTAACCCGTATATACTCGATCAATATGACGCGAGTAACATCCCTTTCTACATAAATCTAAACAAACTCTCGGCTTGAAATTGACCTCAGAAAAAAAGTTCAAAAAATTGTTACTGGGTATTATACGCAAGCATTTTTTTGCATCAAAATCTGAGGGAAAAAAGTGTGTCTAATACCCAGTCATTTACGGTAATGATATGTCATTGATTGAACACATAAATATATAATCAAATTAACACACGTTCACACGGACCTATAAACCATGGATTGGCAACTGCCCTATATCGATGAAACGATAAGAAATAAAAATTTATCCACAATCCTTAGCGCGCGCTCAGCAAATATTGGAAAATTCCGCCCAATCTCCGATCGGTGATTAACAGCGATCTTCGTTTATTTCCCCCAACTCTGCTAATAATGCCTTGTTCGTTTTAGATTTTATTATAATTAATAACTGTGATTTTAATCATATTCAATTGGACTATTTTCAACTCAAATGAGAGTACTGCGCACTTGAGTCAATTTTAATTAATTTTTTCCGACATGTATATATTCTGCCGTTGTCGGAAGTCTCGAAAATGACCAAACGGTAAGATCTCGGAATGAAATCCCGCTGCACGCGCGAGTTTGAGATTATCGCATTAACACAGATGAGAGTTGCCAATCCATGGTTCATAGGTCCATGACGTCCAGTAATCTTTGCTGAATATGTCATTACATTTGTCTGCGCCTTACAACTGGTCTCTATGAATTAAACTTACTTCAAAATGTTAGCCATTTTCAATTTTCTGTGAATGAATATGATATTAATTTATTTTTTAAATCGTTTTTTTTATTTCATAACAAATTGTTATACTGAATAATATATTCTGACCTCTGCAAATTCACGATACATAAATTTTCAATTTAACTATTTGTGTTAAGATATCACTTATATATACATTCAAAAGGAAAATCTGACAAGGAATTGCCTTCATTGACAATTAGTTGCTTATGTAAGAATTCTTTGTTTATCAAAAAACATTCATTCAAAAAAGTAGATAAAACAATCTGCTTAAATAGGGTGATTCATCCATGACAATTTCATTCAACTTGAACATCGAATAATACATTAGTTGTTGATGTAAAATGTCAAAGTTATTCAAACATGATTTAAATACAGTAAGCAAATAATTGAATAAATTACCTTGGCAATTCTCTGTACGTCCTCCATTTTGACCAGTGTTGTCAATCTCGTCAATTCTCGCCCCGGTTTGAACCCTTTCAACGAGGTCACATGATTTGCAACGAGATGTCTGGCTGTCAGGAAAAGGAAGTGAGCAAGATTTTGAAGAGTTCCAAATTAGCCAGTGAAACTTGTAAGTTTTCTTTGTGCAGCGCGATATTTTAGTATTTTGGTAAGTGTAATGGGTAAATGTTATTAATGCTACAAGAGATATAAGTTGTCAATTTGTTTTAAGAGTTTTCAGTCCTGTAATAGGATAATCAATTGTATTCATTGAATTTTAGATTTAATTGTTAATTAATCAATCAAATTCCTAAACAAACATACATGTTGGAAATTCATTTTCTATTATCGTGTTAGGTGATTGATGGTATTTTTTGTAGTTTTTTTCAAAGGCTTTTATGTGTTGTTTTTTACAAATACTAGTTTAAAGTAGCTTAGCACCACAAGAATAGTCAAGTCGCAATCGGAAAAGAACTCTTTCTCAGGCTAATGAAAATTGGATGTCCAAAGCCCGGAAATAGGGCTGTTGTATATTAATTCCAGTTATCAGTACAAATTTTAATTTGACCACTGACAACTGTACTTTCAAGAAATATGTTTTTATCATTTTCGTGTGATTGATTACTCTGCCTTAAATTGAAGTCAATTTAAAAGCAGTCATCAAAATTCAATATACACATTTTGATGACCAAGCCTGTATTCGAACACTGCTATCCTTACATGGCATCCATTTTTCAACAAGCCTTGAAACTTAAAATTCAATGTTACCAAGCCGAAGCAGGGCTTCCGTTAACGGAAGTTTGGCAGCATATTACTCCCTAGAAATAGGTTAAAATTTCCAAAATTGATTTCTTGGAAGTACAAAAACTTCCATAATTTTGAAGAAAACTTCCTAACTTGAAAGCTTGGAAGTTCAAAATATCAAAACCTTGTGTCAGTATTACTTATATGGTCACAATTTCAACTAGTCTTGAAGTAAAATGAATTATTATAATATTAATCGGAATTTGGCAAGTTATACTTGCAAATTATTTTATTTTTAAATAATTGTATTCAGGAGACTTAAACTTCCATAATTCAGTGAAAAACTTCCAAAACTGATTGACAAGTTCATACTTCTAGTTTCAAATTCTTAATGGAAGCCCTGAGCCGAAGGCATGGCTTATGGGTTTGTGCTCTAAATTTTGATAATTGTAAAAGTGACCACAACAGTCAGTCTTTTACTATGAAATTCCCCATCAAGTTGTCAATTAAAAAGTAGACATCATTAGTAATATGGAGTATTTCTTTCAAATTTACTAGATGAAGGAATCCAACCAAGTTTTCTTCCCCATAAAAATATAAGGATGTTTGAAGATATTGATGAAAGAAAAGATTGTGATTAAAATATTCTGAAAAATATCATTTTCTTTATAGTTTGATTGAGTAAAAATCTAAGTCAATACAATTTTTACTTCTGTTTGCAAATGTATTAAGTATTTAGAAGTTTAGCAATTATATTTCATTTGCGGGAACTTCAAAAGACATGAGGGTGTGTAATTAAGTACCATGTTACAAGACCGCTGCGCTGAATCATACATCTAAAAGTTTTGGCTGTGCTGCCAAAACTTCGTGCACATTGATGGCGAAATCCAACTGGATGCAGTGACACCAAGCAATACTTCAGATTGGACCTATTTTTTTACTATTATATAATATGGGTTGTCACATGGCACTGCAGTGTGTGAGTGTATGACTTCCTAAAAATGGGATAAAACTTTAACAATGGAGTCATTGGATTTTAGATTAAGCTTACAATGATGAAGGATTTAAAGTGCAAAATACAAGTGTGTCAATGTTTCTTTTATGGCCAAATTTTCTGATAAAATGATCTATTTGAATACACTTTGTGGGGTTTGGTTATATGGTTTTATTGCAAATTATGTAAACAAAAAAAACAGGAATGTTGAATAATAATGGTTAAATATTTTGTGTTGAGCAACTAAAACTTAATTAATATCTTCTAAAATTGATGGCATGAAGTTCAAACTTGACCATCCTGAATTACTTGACCATGCTGAATTACTTTAACATGCTGAATTACTTCACCATGCTGAATTACTTCACCATGCTGAACTTCTTTACCATGCTGAATTACTTTTCCATGCAGAATAACTTTACCATGCTGAATTAGTTTACTTTACCATGCTGAATTACTTTACCATGCTGAATTACTTTTTCATGCAGAATAACTTGACCATGCTGAATTACTTTACCATGCTGAACTACTTTACCATGCTGAATTACTTTACCATGCAGAATAACTTGACAATGCTGAATTACTTTACCATGGTGAATTATTTTTACTATGCTGAATAACATTATTTTACCATGCTGAATTACTTTACCATGCTGAATTTTCGGGTTTTGTGTCACCGAGAATAGAAGCTTGTCAGGTAAAATTCAATGGATTATCATTTTTAGTCAAACTGCACAATGTCAATGTCAATATTGAACCATCAAAATGCAAATTGTGATAAATTGTACAGAAGTCATCTCAGTTGGAAGAGATCAGATATCCAATGAAATATCAGATGTAAATTAAAAGAAAAACACTCTGACAATTTAGCCAATTCCTACCAGACTGACCAACCAGCAAAAAGCTTAGGTAGGCTTTTCAGTTGCCTATTTCTATCAGCCATGACCTCCAACTAGCGGCACTTGTCAAAATTGTTGTTATACGTTGTTTTCTATGTATTTTCCTTATTACCGGTTGAACTAAAAACGAAACAACGCGCACTGCTCAGGTGGATTCCTAACCTTAAGAATAAGTTCAAATAAAATGTAAATGCTAGGATTTGTCAATGAGGAAAATTAAGGAAACATGCATATAATAAGTCACTTGTATTTTTTCTTGTTATCAAATATCTATTGAAAACCTGATCAATTATTAACCACAATAAGCAGCAAAATGCTCTAGTGTAACAGATGGATGAATCATAAAGTGAGATTTGGGTGGGATCGTGCAATATAACTTGATAATGGTCTTATTTATTATTAACCCATATTCCATGATTTGGTCAAGTAACAAAGGCAATGTGAGTGCTGTGCAGGAAATATTCTGTCTTGGAAAGAGAAGAGCTCTGAACATTATAATGGCTGTTATTGGTGTTATAAGGCACTTTATTGATCTCCCAAACTGACTATTGGCGTTATAGGTCTTTCTTCGACTGCTGCACAGTATCACAGAATTGTGGCTGAAAGTCTTAGATGGTAAAGTCAACTAGGCCGTGCAAGTGTCAAATGGACTTTCGGGAATTGGGGTTAACCCTTTTTCATGCATAACAAAGGATTAAACAGATTGTGAGTGTGTTTTTTTGTGTGTGAGATAATTGAAACCCTTGAAATTTCATAGATTTTTCATCGACAATTGTTGCATTGTGGAGTAAAGGAAAATCAATCGAGTTACTAGGAGATATTTTGTGGCACATGTTAGTTTTATAGGATTGATTAGTTTGCTAAAAACAAATAACACTTGCTTCCGGAGCACATAACAAGTTTGCATTTTTTTCTGTAGGAAATGATTATATTGCAGAAAATTTGCTGTACGTGAGAAAATTGCGTTGTAAAATTTGTTACAAATTTCTTGTTCATAGCGATTGAGGAATTTGATCAAGATTAAAAAGGTTTTTCAGGGTGCATCATAAGTATCATGTTTGTGTGTTTACTGTTGAAATCAACTTGAAAAGGTAGTATTATCATTTTTCGATATATAATAGAGGAAATAAAGAAACTGTGCCTTAAAACGAAATTTGTCTAAAATTAACGTCAAGCCTTTTTATGATTTCATAATGTTTACCTCAATTATTTAAGACATTAATGTAACTGTGATACAGAGAGGCACTCCCTCAAAGCTTGTGACAAGTTTCAGAATTAAGTCTTCCTTAAAACTTGCTATTTCTGTGGGTACATGTATTTCAGAACTACTTTTTTTTTAAATTTGCATGCACAGTTTCTAATATATTCCACAAGTATATAAAATAATGAGGGCTGAATGCGAAAAGGTTCTAAGTGACATTAAACAAAGAAGAAGATAGAACCTTTTCGCTTTCACTCCTCGAATTTAATATAGCCACTGAAAATCAATAAATTGAAATATTTACACATCTAAACAAAAAACATGAATGTCAACAAAAGAAAAGATATCCATTTAAGTAAAATGTGCTGCGTTTATTTTCGATAGCCTGAGTTTTATATAAATTAACAGGACAAATATTACTTTTATGACCATTTGAGAAAAGTACTTGTGGTCTGTTTACCTTGGTAGAATGTTAACAAACAAGCACTTTCACAGGTCTTTGATCTTACGATGATATGATATTTCTCAATTTGCAAAAAATAGACAAGGGTTGGCACAGGTCTGCTTGCTATGGTCAAATGTTATGTCAACCTGTAATACAAGGGGGTGGGGGGTGGTGTGGTAGGGGTGGGTTCTTGGCAATATTTGTTGCATGTGGTGTTTGTGACAAGATTTTACTAACATACTTTTCACTATCTACATAATCAAAGTTTATTTGAAAAAACAACAACATGCAGACTTCAATGTCTCCAAATATCAAAACGAGTTTTTACAGTCTGATATATGAATTCCGTCAAAATAATTCTTTTCAAGCAGTATAGTTGTGCTCGGCATGGGTGGTCACTGCAACAAAAACATCTGTTATGAGGGAAAAAAATCAGGAAATAGGTAAACGGTGTTGAGGTTTACATTGATTCAACATTTTTTTATCAAACAAGCCCGATGATTTAATCGCAAGTCAAGCTATCTTATCTATAGAATTTTTTCATCGTCTTTGGTGATCATGCAATGATGCAGGCTTCCATTTTTGCACAGGTCTGCTTGCAATGGTCTTTTGATTTTTCCAGCATGTCTTACTGAGGATATTGCCGTTAAGGAAATGGGGATTTTATAGCATTTAATATGTTTTATACTTGTATACAACCACCATTTAAGATTGTTAAAATTGTGAAAAAAATGTGTGTTTCATTTCCCGATTTGGCAATATATTCACAAGTCTCCCAATCAGGAAACACTCAAGGGAAATCCCCTTGTTCCAAATCCAACAATTTCCTCTACTGTATTCATACTGTTTCCTTAATTTTTTACTCTATTTTCAAGACTTTTCCCTAACATCTAGATAGATCATTCATAAACAAAACAAATACCTTTAAACCATATGTCACCATAATGATTTCAAGATGTCTCTCCCTGCTGTGTATAAATTATCATGACCTATATTTCAGGTACAAAAAATAATGATGAAGTAGAATGGCAGTCTGAAATTAAGAAAGATGACTTTTTAGGCATTATTTATGTTGAGATTAAATTCATTTATTGAAGTGTTTAGAATATATCTCTGTTTTTCCGTACATGATGAACATTTCTTTCTTGGCTATGCTCAGAGTAATGTTCATCATGTTAAACATGTTTTGTTGCGTGATGTTATCAGTATTAAAAAACGTGTTCTGAGGTAATTCGGCGTTGTTATTCCTTGTCTAGATATTAACACACCCCTTTCTGACTAATATATGCTTAAGTTAAGTGTTATCCTTTGTCTAATAATTGCTTTGAACTTTTTCAAGATCTTCTCCTCCAAAGCTCTTGTTTTTTCCAGGTAAATTTTGTACCTGCTTGCTTTTCCAAATTTTATACTTTTGAATCAGAACATGAATACACAGAACTTGTTTAACCCTTCTTCATGTAGTTTATGATAGGTTTACGTTTCCCTCTGTAGCACACATATAATAAATTGAACATTGTGGATACCTTCATTGATAAGAAACCATTTACTTATCAATGCCAGAAAGCGGCTTGGGCTTATCAGCTGAGCTCAGGATACCTTGTAATTGCAAACCCATGCAAGTGATAACAGTTAGTTACAATTTTGACAGGTTGGTGATCTCAACTGCATCTTAAAAGTTTTGTATGGAATATGTGGTAATATTTTAACATAAGATTTAATTTCCACATTTCGGATTATTGCTACCATTAAATGAATTTATGAAGATATATTGGCAAGTGATGAAGAAAAGAATAGTGTTTTTCCGTGGCTGATAGGAATCCGAAAGATGCACCTGCCTTGATTTATAAGATAATGCAGAGATGATTAATATTCAGGCCTTAAAACCATTTTTAAGATGTATGTGAAGAGAAATTTTATTGAGAATTGGCTTCGCTCAGCGGTTTTGTAAGTGTTACAATTGTTATGACTGAAGTGGATGAATCTGGATAAACTTCACTTTTACAAGTTAATTTTGGCTTGACTGCACTGAAAGCTAATTTAAAAGTAATGCTAGCTTCTCTTTCCAAGCTTGTCCGTTTTAGCGACCATCAGAAAGTGCTCCTGGTGGGTCTCGTCCTGTGGGGGACCTTATTATTTAGAATCCTTGGGGTGGATGTTAACGCAGGAGTGAATGTGTTCGCAGGTGCCAATGACATTCTAGGTGTGAATGTGTACGCAGGAGTGAATGTGTATGCAGGAGTGAAAGTGATTGCAGGAGAGAACGTGTATGCAGGAGGGAATGTGTACACAGGAGTGAATGGTGTAAGCAGGAGGGAATGTGTATACAGGAGTGAATGTGTATGCAGGAGTGAATGTGTATACAGGAGTGAATGTGTATGCAGGAGTGAATGTGTACGCAGGAGTGAATTTGTATGCAGGAGTGAATGTGTATACAGGAGTGAATGTGTATGCAGGAGTGAATGTGTATACAGACTGAATGTGTATACAGGAGTGAATTTGTATGCAGGAGTGAATGTGTATACAGGACTGAATGTGTATACAGGAGTGAATACAGGAGTGAATGTGTATACAGGAGTGAATGTGTATACAGGAGTGAATGTGTAAGCAGGAAGGAATGTGTATACAGGAGTGAATGTGTAAGCATGCAGGAGTGAATGTGTATACAGGAGTGAATGTGTATACAGGAGTGAATGTGTAAGCAGGAAGGAATGTGTATACAGGAGTGAATGTGTAAGCAGGAAGGAATGTGTATACAGGAGTGAATGTGTATACAGGAGTGAATGTGTATTCAGGAGTGAATGTGTATACAGGAGTGAATGTGTACGCAGGAGTGAATGTGTATATAGGAGTGAATGTGTAAGCAGGAGGGAATGTGTATACAGGAGTGAATGTGTAAGCATGCAGGAGTGAATGTGTATGCAGGATTGAATGTTTAAGCAGGAGTGAATGTGTATGCAGGAGTGAATGTGAGTGAATGTGTATGCAGGAGTGAATGTGTATCAGGAGTGAATGTGTATGCATGCAGGAGTGAATGTGTAAGCAGGAGTGAATGTGTAAGCAGGAGTGAACGTGTATACAGGAGTGAATGTGTAAGCAGGAGTGAACGTGTATGCAGGAGTGAATGTGTATTTTAAAATTGTTAAATCAGTAGAACTTGGAGATTTTTCATGAATTTGATGAAGAACTCTAGGACTTTTTTGATAACCTAGGAGATATTTCAACAGTGTATCTCTCCTAAGGCCTAGGTTTGATTTGATTCTTACTAAATCTTTCCCCCAAGGACCTTGGATGATAGGTGGACATCATAATTTGAGAGTTTTAATATTAAAAGTCTGGTTATTGATGTTATTAGTGTTTTTGGTGTTATCTGTTTTGTTGCACAATGCCTTAACTCACTGAAATTGCGTGCAGCATGTACGTATGTCATGTACTTAACATTCTTCACATCCTGACTGTGTCTGTTTATAGTAGCTTAGATGGAGGAGGATTTCGCTGAACAAATGTTTAGGAAATACTTGAACAATTGTTTTTTCTTTATGATGAATGGGAAAAGTCAAATGTACAGTAATGTTTTTGTGTGTACACTTTATCACCTTTACTTAAGAAATTTATGAAAGTAATTAACACAAGGAAAATATAATATTACACTGCTTCATCTTGCGCACAAGTTCTGTGATATCATTTAAGTAAAGTCATAAAAGTCAGGGCTTCCATTAAGAATTTGAAACTGGAAGTATGAACTTCCTGTCAATCAATTTTGGAAGTTTTTCACTGCAATTTGGAAGTTTAAGTCTCTCGAATACAATTATTTAAAAATCAAATATTTTGCAACTAAGACTAATTAAAATTGTGACCATCAAAGTAATATTGACATCAGGTTTTGATATTTTGAACTTCCAAGCTTTCAAATAAGAAAGTTTTCTTCAAAATTATGGAAGTTTTTGTACTTCCAAGTAATCAATTTTGGAAGTTTTAACCAATTTCTAGGGAGTAATATACTTCCAAACTTCCTTTAACGGAAGCCCTGAAAAGTTCAGACAAATTTTTCAATTTTTTCGTGGCAGGTTTATTTTCAGTGACATAGTTGTTCAAGATTTAAATTATATTTGTTGCAAGTTCATTCAAGTAAATTCAGGACTATATGGTAATTTTACTCTAAAGGTAAGTTCCACCAATGAAATTAGTTTTGCTAAGTTGTCATAAATTATAATTGAATATAGTCGTGTAGGACATCCATCAGTGGATATGATTTAAAGTTGAACTCTCACAGATTGAACTTTTTGACAGCTTTTTATATTTTTTGTCTTATTGGAACGAGCCAATTTTAGCAAAAATCCATGGAAACCAGTTATATAAGACTGCTGAAAAAAAAATAAGATTGCAGATTTTTATATTTAAGTTCAAAAATTGATGTATTATACATTTTTCTTAAACCGTTAGTAACGGTTTAATGTCATGTATTGCATTGAAACTTTATACATGGGCTCCCAACAATTCAACATTCTTATTTAATCAAGTAAGATAACTCTATCTTGCATATAATTTAAATTCTGCCCCTTTCTGCATCATTCAACTTGAAAAGTTTTTGCATGTAAGCACATATAAGTCAATAACTCATCAACTACATGTATGTATTTCATAGAAACTTTAAACAATCAAATATGGTCACCTTATCTTGCATATAATGCAAATGATGCCCCTTTTTTTGACTGAGAAATTGTGGTAAAGGTTTTACATTTATTCTATTTTGCAGTGATCTATGCATGTTTCACTTTGCAATCCTTAATCCCAAAAGCAGCAGAATATATATAGTCAAGCACTCGCAGCCTCTATGACAGCTCTTGTCACATTCTGAAGAATTCAGATGTTATCGTTGACAATCTGACCAAAAGCAACAACAACACTTACTTACTCCAAACATACTCATGACATAAGCATTTGTTGTGAAGGATTACGAATTATTGTACAAGAACAAAACTACAGTTAAGGTATTGTTGAAAACCGATTGTACTTTCGATCATTTGTTTCTTGAGTGGAACCAATTATTGATAGTCAAACTGGAACCAATTTCCAACACTTATGCCCCTTGTTTGACTGAAAAAACAAAAACAGAATAGCGCTGGTGTTTGCTTAGCATTGGTCTAATGTTCTCTGTATGACAGCTAGTAAATGTGCATCTACAAGCTAATAGAAATGTACTATATTTCTGCCACGCTCCCTATAATAGTTGTAGACTTTTAATTAATCTGCATGTTTTACTGCTAGTTTTTCTTGTCTGTCTGTCATCTTTGACAGTTTTGTAATCTTTCGCCACTGATCGTCATAAATCGTCATAGCAGTTTGTTTTTTTTGTAGATTTATGACTGATTATGCTGCGAAAGTCTTTTCTCTGAATGGGTTTCATGCCTGTGGGCCCAGCTTATTGTCTGCTGTTGGAATATGTCAGAGCTGGGTCACAATTGGGAATGACTTTGAATATTGATCAGATGGAAACCGGGAAATTGTATGGAAATATATTGATAAGAACAATTTTCTGTCCCTCTGTGCCGACAGTAAAAAAAGAATAAAAAAATTATTGTGATAATTGAATGTTTAGAAACTGTGATGAAAAATTTGGATATACTTTCTAGAATATTGCCAAGACCACCTTTATATGTTAATAGCTTGTCTGATAATATCTCAAGAAAAAATTGATCCAAGCAAATACTTATTTCATTAATATTGCTTGAGACTTAATTGGAACCAGTGGAAGTACCTTTTATGCCTTCACAATCTTTTGTAGAACTTAAAATGCAATTCTGCAAGGACTTCGCAATCTATTAATAATTGATTAAGTCAACTTTTTAATCTATAATAATTGATTTAGTCAAATGAAGTAGCTCAAGTTATGTGGGCAGTTATGCAATTGTGAATAAACTGCAGTCTCTGCACAGCCAGACATTGTTGGTCCTTTGTTAGCGATATTATCACAACAATTACCAGCATGTGCACATGGAAATGAAAGGCGATTGATTCTTAAATCAAGGATGAAGACTATTTCCAATCCTCAAAGATTTGTTTGTCCTGCTGATTACTTCATTCTCTATGAAAATTTGTCTCCCATGGTGCAGTTCAGACTGTATTTTGAAACAGAGTTAAAGGGATTAGACACCAGATGATACAATTGCAAAGAAAAAAATGTCAAAAACTTGCATATATAATTGATATCATTATGAACAACACATTGAATCTTGATAACTTGACACATGTTTCACTCGAAGTTTTTGTGTATTTTTCCAATTTGAAATTGACTGGATATGTCTGCCATGTAAATCCTAGTTTAATAATTATGTCTCCCCCATTTATTGGGAGACATATTGTTTTTGCCCTGTCCGTCAGTCAGTCCGTCAGTCTGTACGTCACACTTCGTTTCCATTCAATAACTAAAGAACTCTTGCACCCAGGAACTTCATACTTTGTATGCTAGTTGGTCATGACTAGTAGATGACCCCTATTGAGATCAAAGGGTCAAAGTTCAAGGTTACTTTCAGGTAAAAAATGATATGTTGGCAGTGACCTTAAGCCTAAAAATGGTTTCTGCTCAATAACTAAAAAACGCTTGTACCCAGAAACTTAATACTTGGTATGGTAGTTGGTCATGACTAGTAGATGACTCCTTTTGATTTTGAGATCAGTAGGTCAAGGTCGCAGTGACCTTTAGGTGAAAAAACGGTTATCCCTCAGTATCTTAAGAACGCTTGCACCCAGGAACTTCATAATTGGTATGCAAGTTGGTCATGACTAGTAGATGACCCCTATTGATTTTGTGATCAGTCCGTTAGTCAGTCTGTACGTCACACTTTGTTTCCGCTCAATAAATAAAGAACGTTTGCACCAAGGACCTTCATACTTGGTATGCTAGTCGGTCATGACTAGTAGATGACCCCTATTGATTTTGAGATCAGTAGGTCAAAGGTCAAGGTCGCAGTGACCTTGAGGTGAAGAAACGGTTACCGCTCAGTAACTTAAGAACACTTGCACCCAGGATCTTAATACTTTGCGTGCAATTTGGTCATGTAGATGATCCCTAATGATTTTGTAATCAGTAGGTCAAAGGTCAAGGTCACAATTACTTTGAGCTGAAAAATGGTTTCTGATCAATAATTGAATAACGCTTGCGCCCAGGAACTTCATACAATACATACTTTGTTTACACCTTCCAAGATTAATGAACAACACTTTTTTCTCTTCACTATTTAATACGGCAAGGCAAGTGCTTTTTCAAAAAAGCAGTCTCTATAGTTTAAAAATAGTGTTGGTATATGAATCTGTACTTATCCCGTAACTTTCACATGCTAAATATACGCACTATAAACAAGAAAAACATTAAAGGCTAAAATTACGGGTAAAATCAGCTGATCAGACAGCAACAAAATATTCTTTAAATCATGTAAAATGATGTATAATTGGCCTCATACTGTGTAGCTTGTATTGACAATTCTAGGCTTTATTTGTGGAAATAATGTATTTGCTGATTTTTGGACCATCTGGTGACTAGCCCTTTAAGGTATCCAGGGGCTAATCTTGAGTTGACATAAGACGGGGTGGGGCACACCTGTGGGCATGTGACACATTAATGCCCCAGGAGCCATGGCAAAAGGGTTTGGGGGAAATATTTAGGTAATTTTAGTCAAAAATGGATGCCCCAAACACCCTTGATTGACTGACAAAATTGGACAAACTTACAGTGCTCTTCTTCTTATATGACCTCAAACTGTTACTAGAATTATGGAAATGATTGGACGTCAGTTATGAAAATATCCGATCAGACATGAAGGGGTTATTCCGAAAATTGCCTTAATCTGTCTGGGGAAATGTGAAAAATTGACCAAAAATGTTTCGAAAGATGACAGAACAGTTAAGCTTACCCAGGGAATTAGTGGAATAACTTGTTTTTGGAACCAATTCGAAATTCATGTTTATTTTGATTTTTATCGGAGGCTTTAATTTAATGCAGATTTTAGCCATGATATAAACAGGGAAGGGAGCTGTAAAAAGGGACAAGGTGCTTTAAGAGACAAAAGGGCACATCATGTATCATAAAATGTTATGAATTTGACACTTATATAAATACTTGATATTATATGATATTGTATGATATAGAACCATAAAAGTTATGTTTTCAAAACAAGTGAAATATTTGATAATTTTAGCACTCAATTCATTGAAGGCAGACGTGGACAAATAACTTCACAGTTCTCAAAAAGGTAAAAAAAAATGCTACTTTAAAAGGGCAGTCTGCGGCACCCTTCTAAAACTGTCTAGCTAAAATGGGGCAGGGGCATTATGGGTCAAGTGTGTTCTACTAGGAGTTTAGCTAAAGATGTATGGAAAGGTCCTGCACCATGTCCTTTTTAGTTAAACATACTTTTGCCCTTATAGTGACCATGCAGCATGGGCAGTCTTTGACCTTCAGAGAATTATAAATAGATTGTAAAATATTTTTATTGTTTTGATTAAAAAATATTATACATGCTACAATCTTTTAATATTTGGCAGTCAAAACCTAATATATCGCTTCAATTATTCTCAATGCCCATATAACATTTTGTTAACCTCAAAATATTTAAGCTCTTAATACAGCCTTATAATTCAATGTTCCCTTTTCTCCCTAATATCAAAATGTCCCTCTTCTGCAACACCCTGTCCATTTTAAAGCCTGTCTAAACCCAAACTTTAAATATAAATAAAAATGATCGATAGGCTTTTCATGCCAATGTCACCCCTATAATGTATCTTCTCCATTGTTTTGGCAAGTGTCCACATCCTCTTATTTTATGTAAACAGCATTATTATTTATTAATAATATAATGGTCAGTTGCCCTAAAGACCTAGAAAGATCTCACAAGTCAAATCTGTGTTTTCAGGACTTTGCCCTGTCCTATAATGAACTGTCTTACACTTGATTGCCCTAGATGTTTGATCAAATAAATGGAATTCTCCTGTACTTATTACATAACATTATTTTGCTTTTAGTTAGATAATTTGTTAATGACCAGCGCAATGAACTTAGCATGTTGAAATGTACAGGAGAGATTGTTGCAAGATTTTTGTCTCATCTGTTTTTGGATGAAAGTCATGGTATTTATGCTAGCCTTAATGTAATATCTTAAAGGGACTAGACACCAGGATGGTCTAAAAATCGGCAAATACAGTATTAAAACAAGTCTAGAATTGCCAATGTGAACTTGTAGGAGGCTGATAATATATCAGTTTACATGATTTAAAGAACAAACACAGCAATCATGTTGCTGTCGCATCTGAGTTTCCCAGTTTAAAAAAGCACATAATGGTTTCCCGGTTTAAATCAAATCTGTTTATGAGTACAGATAAAAATACTGGTGCTGTTTTTAAACTTACTGCGTTTTACATGGCAGACAACCCCTGTAAATTTTGAATTGGAAAATTGCGCAAAAACTGTGAAAGATGCATGTGTTGTAAGCGATGTGATATCCATCAGTAGGTAAGATTCATTGTGTTGACACAATGATGTCTGTTTTATGTAATTTTTTGACAATTTTTTTTTTCTTGCAATCCTATCATATGGTGTCTAGTTCCTTTAAAATTCAGTGTCTGTATCTGAATTTCTTGAGTTCATATATGTATGGCTTTTTAGATGGCAAAACTGAGGTTTCTTATAATAGAGTGAAACCTTAGGAATGAAATGAGAATCAGTTTTTTATGTTTAATATATTTGGTATGTAGTTAAAATGCAAGTTCAATAAATAACTACAGCAAAATATTTATAGATTTGAATTCATTATTGAGAAGTTGAGGTTGACATGTAAACAAATTTTAGATGCTGCACAAAAAATTGATATTTGCATTTCTAGGAAATATTAAATCAATGATAGGACAAAGTAAATCAATTTTGCAATCAATACTTGCCTCTTCAGTAACAGTTCTTATCATAGTTTTACTAATGGCATCCGTCTATTAAATAACAGTTCCTATCTTAACCTGGCCAATGGCATCACCCTTATCAGTAACAGTTCCTATCGATCATAGCCTAACTAATGACATCAACCTTATCAGTAACAGTTCCTTTCATATCCTTACCAATGGCATCAACCTTATCAGTAACAGTTCCTATCATAGCCTTACCAATGGCATCAACCTTATCAGTAACAGTTCCTATCATAGCCTTACCAATGGCATCAACCTTATCAGTAACAGTTCCTATCATAGCCTTACCAATGGCATCAACCTTATCAGTAACAGTTCCTATCATAGCCTTACCAATGGCATCAACCTTATCAGTAACAGTTCCTATCATAGCCTTACCAATGGCATCAACCTTATCAGTAACAGTTCCTATCATAGCCTTACCAATGGCATCAACCTTATCAGTAACAGTTCCTATCATAGCCTTACCAATGGCATCAACCTATCAGTAACAGTTCCTATCATAGCCTTACCAATGGCATCAGCCTTATCAGTAACAGTTCCTATATCATAGCCTTACCAATGGCATCAACCTTATCAGTAACAGTTCCTATATCATAGCCCTACCAATGGCATCAACCTTATCAATAGCCCTACCAATGGCATCAACCTTATCAGTAACAGTTCCTATCATAGCCTTACCAATGGCATCAACCTTATCAGTAACAGTTCCTATCATAGCCTTACCAATTGCATCAACCTTATCAGTAACAGTTCCTATCATAGCCTTACCAATGGCATCAACCTTATCAGTAACAGTTCCTATATCATAGCCTTACCAATGGCATCAACCTTATCAGTAACAGTTCCTATCATAGCCTTACCAATGGCATCAACCTTATCAGTAACAGTTCCTATCATAGCCTTACCAATGGCATCAACCTTATCAGTAACAGTTCCTATCATAGCCTTACCAATGGCATCAACCTTATCAGTAACAGTTCCTATCGATCATAGCCTAACTAATGACATCAACCTATTCAGTAACAGGTCCTATCATAGCCTTGCCAATGGCATCAATCTATTCAGCAACAGCTTCTTTCATAACCTTACCAAACCTATTCAGTAACAGTTCCTATCATAGCCTAACCATTGTTATAAAGCTAATGGCATCCCCTGCCTGGGTTATGAGAAAAACTTCCAATCTGTTTCATAACCTAATGATTGACCTTGTGTCTGGAGTGGACATATGCAAGGGGTATCAAGGGAGTACTGGAACATCTTATAATGGTTAATTAAGGCACTTCTGATGGCCAATATATTTCATCAATGGTTAATGATTATATGGCTCTGGGGGATTGATCTTTTTCCTTTGCTGGCCATAATAGATCTTTGGTGGTCTGAGGAGGTCATTGTAATATGTCCTCAGAAGGTTTTTGCCTGAAATGGAAAGAGGAAAAATCTGTTTAGTTATATAAGTTTCTCGAATGAAAGAAGATAGAGGTCTTGTGAGAGCCTTGGTGACATCGTTGGCATTTTTGTTAGCACTCAAAAACTTTAACCTAGATCATATATATTAAACTCAAAACTCTTTCAAATTTAAAAGCAGAAAAAATTGTACACAATGAATGATTATATAAACGACATCAACGAAAATGCTTATGTGCTGAAAAGTCCATAACCCTGGCTTAATAATTGTTGAGCAAATATTCCCTTTTTTGATGAAACAAAAATAACAGAGGAGAGTTGCAATTGGTGTCTGCTTGCCGTGTTCTTGGTAGAAAAAATAAGAAATAATTAATGTTTCTGCTGATTTTAGTGAATTTATATAATTGTTTGATTGTTTAGTTATGCTTAACAGTATTTTGTATATTTTTTATCACAACTGTGAATGCTAAATCCTGCGATAGTTTCAAATTGCTCAACAGCACTCACTAGTATTTAGCTTCTCTGCATCTTATTAGATAATAACTTGCCAAGCCTTTCTCCTGACAGATTTGTCATCCTTGTTCTTTGTATGTTACAGGTGACGGAATTGTTGTAATTCGGAGGGAGGAAACATGTAAACATAACCAGGTGTGTTCTTTAGTTGTTGTATTTATTACAGAGACACTGCTTGATTATTACATTTACGTGCTATTTTAAATGTTTACTGGTGTTTTTTAGTGCTCAGTTAGAGGATTTGCCAGAAAAATGTGTAATTAACGATTGTGACATGTGCTGTTTTTTTGTGCTTTAAAGCTGCACTCTCACAGATTGAAGGTTTTGAAAACTTTTTTATTTTTTGTCTTGGAACGAGCAGTTTTTTGCGTAAATATCAGAACACCAGTGATAAAAGACAGATGACAAAAAGTCAGATTTTCGTATTTCATTTCCAGAATTTATGTTTTATGCATTTTCTTAATCCGTGAGTAATCCATAAAACATTAAATTTGGAATTGAACTATGAAAATCTGCGATCTGATCTTTTGTCAACAGTTTTCATCACTGGTTTGGAGATATTTATGCAATAATTTCAAGACAAAAAATAAAAAAAGTTGGAAAAACAGTAAATCTGTTAGAGTGCAGCTTTAAACAACTGAATGGGATTTGATATAATATTATAATATATGCAAAATATTTATGAACAAAACTTTTTTGAAAAGATTAACTCAATATTTCTTTGGCTTGAATCTGTACCATTTGTTTATTATAATGTTTAAAATGTTGATTAAAGATGATATGGCAGCTTAGCAGACATTCTACAACTGCCTGAAACAATATTTTTGGCAATCTGAAATACTACTTCTAAGGTTGTCTGTTTATAAAGGAAAGGTCATTTTGATGGCCTTTATTGAAGTTGGCATCAAGCAAAAAATGTTCAAGAAACTGGCATGAAACTTTGTACACATCCTGCTTAAGGGAATTGTGCACATGGCTAAATGCCTTTGCCTTGAATAATTGTTATGTTATGCCACTTTTTAATTGATAAAACAGAAACAGACAAATGTGTGTCAGCTTGCAGTACACTTGTTAAAGCCTTCCTATAATAATAGCAGTTATATTATTTTGTATTTAACAGATATTTTTGTTCTATCTTTCAGGATTCTTAATGAGGATGAAAGCGGAGGGAAAGTCGAGGTATTTGTCCCAAACTCTGGTTAGATTTTCCAATAATATACTGAATACCCATATTCAACTTTGACATTTCACCTTTTACCATCCCCTCTTTGAAGTAAAAAAGGTCATACAAACAATCGAAGCATTTGTATGCAAAACCACAAGTACAAAATTCTGCACCACTGTTTTAAGCTTAAACCCCACATGTATTCAAACCTAAATTCACGCCTGTATCCGATGCATTATGGTTGACAAGGTAGCACAAAGTTCCTCTCGAATTCCTGTTCCAAGGTCTGGTAGCAATTCTTCCCCTAGACTGCTTCCAAATGGAGAATGTGGATCGGACGAAGGCATTCCTGTAAGTCCTTCGGAATGCGACTCTTTAGATGCCAAAACTTCCAATGGGGATTATAGCGTTGTTGATGGGGATGTATTCCTTGAAAAGGGTTCTTCTCAAAAAGTGCCAAAGGCTGTAGTTCCCAAAGAGCTGATTATAGATAAGAGAAAGATTTCCAAGAATGGTGATTCTAACAATGACAAAGGTTTTGAAACTTTTCTCATGACAGGAGATATGATTATAAAAACAAATCCTTCTCTGAAGGTTAAGCATTTAGAACATGGCATAGAAAGACATCATTCAGACAGTTCACCATATTGTGAAAAAGTTGAGAAAAAGACTTTCAAAAGGTCTGCTTCTTCTCCTGATCAAAGTGCTTTCACTGGTGCTAAATCCCTTACACATGAAAACGCTACAATGGACAATCTTTCTAAGGCCTTACAAGATGAACTTGAAGATAGTTTAATGAATCGCAAGGAGTCTGCAGAGTCAGGCTTCGAAGAGCAAGCGGTGCATTCAGACACTGGCACGCTTGAAAAGAGAGAAAAACTTGCAAATGATCCTACTAGTGTAAGTGATCTGTCTGAAGTTGACTCAGATGATCTCCTTGGAAATATGGTTGGTTCACAAACTTCCACAAAATGCAGTAATGTCTCTTCTGTATCCACACCGTCAGATTTAAGATCCGATATCTCAGCCAATACTGTCCTTCAACAAGAGGTCGAACCTCTAATAAATGATGATAGTTCTAGTTCTAGCAGTATTGACCTCTCGTCCAGTGAAAGCTTTTCAGAGGAGATGTCCCATGAAATGATCTTTGAGAGGAGCCTTTCGGATTCTGGTGGTATGTCACCTGTTTATCAAAAGGATGTAAAAAGCCTCCTTGCTAGTAAAAGTTCTGAAAAAATTATAATCCGAAAACAATTAAAACAGACTTTAAATGAACATCAGAGTGTAAGAGCAAGTAAGAGTCAGGAGAATTATGTAGGTGATGATTTAACATTTGTCAGTATTGATATAGATGATACAGCTTATTCATTAGACCAAATACCGACATGTGAAACTCCAACTAAAGATGAGTATAAACCCTTTCTTGTAGATCTGACTCATACAAAAGATTACTCAATAACTGTTAAACATGACAAGCCTAAGAACGCTAAAGCAGCAAAAACTAGTGAACAAACTGGTAGACCATCAGACATTGCAGATGAGCGTGTATTCATGCCAGGATTTGTCAAGTTAAGTGATTCTGTCCAAGGAAGTCATGATGATGATACTGGTGATGATGTGGATAGTATTGTTGTGAATGATTCTGATGTAACACCTGCTCAAGAATCTCAGGGAGTCGGAATAGATAGTGCTGATATTGATAGTGGTGCTTTAGATTCTAGATTAGAAACTCCTGATGATAATGGAGATATTGATGAAGATGATGAATTTGATGAAAGTATCAACAGTGGTAACAGGTCAGACTTTCATGGGAGTGATAACTATTATGAAGAAGAACCTACATTTCATACTGACGATCTATTTGCTCTTCCTCCTGTTAAAAGCGTGGACCGTCCATCCGCCCAAAGACTGGCAAAGCGTCTTTTTAACTTAGACGGGTTTCGGAAGATGGATGTGGCCCGACATCTGTGTAAAAAGTAAGCATATCTCTGCTTATGATCTGCATTCTAGCTTGCATTGGTGTGCAGTGATGCTTCGGATTTCTTTCCTCTGACACCCTTCATCTTACAGAGAACATGCTCATGAAGATTTTTTACTACCCAATCCAATTTAGAGGATAATGTAAAGGGTTTCCACAAATTGATATCTTTTTTTATAACATTGATTTTTGAGTAAGGTGTGCAAAAAGATTGATAAATTAGGTTTAAGTAAACCGTTTGTATGGTTTGTGCTTGTGTTTTTGCCAGTATTTTGATAAATTTGAGGGAGTTTTCCCTTTTCAAAATTTCTAACCCTTTTTAAAGGGCTTTTGATTAAATCAGGTTCTAGTTTCTCAGGTGTTTGTATGGTGAAATGGCAAGTCAGTTGAGAGACAAAAATATTTTTTTAGAAAGTCAGATTTTTTTATATGTACTTATTTAAATAAATTCATGAAAAAAGATGCTTTAAAAAAAAAATGATTTTTTTTGGTAGACAAATTTAGATATTTTTTTATTTGATAATTGAATGTTTAGTAAAGACATTATTTTGTCTTTTGTTAGAAATTCTGTACAAAAAAATACCACAACAGAACCAAAAAATAAAAAAATAAAAAATCACAACCATAATACTGAAAAAACCTATATGATTGTCTCATCTTCAGACACCTTGGTATGGGTAATGTCCAGTTACAGTTCCGTTCATGAGCATGTTTTTCTGTTTAATACCAATCATTCATTATACCTGTGCAAGTGTCCATTGTTCCTGTAAGCTTGCTACTGTTGTTTAGGCCAAAGTAGAAATTCTGTGGTTCTTGTTTCCAAGGCCGAAAACCATGTTTTTGGCCTTATCTTTACTATTCATCATAGAGAAATGATTCAGCTGGATGGAGAAAGTCACAAAACTTACCAAAAAATATTTGTTTATTTTTTACAATATTTTCTGTAATTTGATTTTTCCTTCATTGTATGCCTATTATATTATATTGTTATATAGGTTAAAGTCTTTTCAGCATCAAATTGGTAAAACAAATTAATGTTGTGTTTCTTTCAAAGTAAGTCTTCCTGTTGACACTTTTGTTGTGGTCATGTTACAAGAACCACACATATTGTTTCCCTCGGCCTTTTGTTGTACGATGTAATGTATCTAGTTTTTGCTAATGATTTCATCCTTCTATTTTGTTCATTCAATCTGTTTTAATTTTCCTTGTTTCTTTGAATAATATGTGTGTTTGTATTATTTTTGTAAGAATGATATCAGCAAACATGTACCAGTAGTTATAGCTGCACTCTCACACATTGAACATTTTGATAACTTTTAAAAAATTTGTCTTGGAATAAGCCAAATTTTGCGCAAATGTCTGAAAAACAGTGATATAAGACTGTTGTCAAAAGATCATACAGATCACAGTTTATAATATTTGCAATCAAAAATTGATGTTTTATGGCTAAAAGCATGACTTAAAAGCTTGAAGAAAAATGAAAATTTCGGCAGTTTTCCAAACAATTTAAATCTGTTCTATTGTGTTTTATCCTTTATGACTGTGTTGAAAACATTGATGCCAAAATCAGCTGATTATGAGATATATATATAAATATCAAGATAGATATTTAAAATATGGGATGCTTTGACCCGCATTGATTACATTGAATAAAAAATCAACGTTTTGTAAATATTCATTAAATATAATGGCCTTGACTATTCAAGCTTTGAACAAAATTAAAAACAGTCAATTCCTAGTGTTTTTGAATGTCTGAATTTTATTTGTTTAATTTTATTGTTTAAATTGTCTTGTATTTGTATTAATTTGAATGGCATTAATTAACATATGATAGATTTATTCAAGGATATATTGAACAGAATTGCTTTTAAATTAAACGCACAATTAAACAGTTTAATAGATTTACATTAGCATATTTGCGATGCCCTATTTGTCTGACTGACGCATGTTAAGCGGTACACTAGACTGTATAATATGAGATATATGTGTAGTTTTAATTTAGTGTTAAAGCAATTGTGCACCAGATGATCAATTTGCAAGAAAAAAAGAAAATTGTCGAAAACCGTCATAAACTTGGTATTATTGTGTACAATGCATTGAAACTTACTAACTGAAGTACCACATAGTTTACAATTTATTTAAGTTTAGCAGTTAGATATTTCATATTTTTCCATTAAAAATGATTACTGGGTTATAATGTCTGCCTTGTAGAATTCATTCCTTATGCGTGAATGGCCAGTTAGCGTTATCACGTGATATTACCGAGTTAGGTGTATAGCTTAATTATGTCACATGATTCGAGTAAGCCGTCGTAGCTCAGTAGATACGACGCTGGACTGCAATTTTGGCGACATGGGTTCGAACCCGGTCTCCGACACAATTTTTTCTTTACATTTTGGTACTTTTATTTACAATTATGATATCAAAGCGTAACACTTTCTATTAAATAATTGTCCTGAGATTCGTTACAGAAAAAAATAATTTGGGTGCCAATCTGGTGTACAGTCCCTTTAAAGGCAAAAAAAATAGGTTTAAGCAAACAATTTTTGTTTAAATTTTAATGCGTCATGTCTAATCTTGTTTAACGCATTTGACTGTAATGATTGAAAAAAAACGCAGATGATTTATAGGTACAGATAAAAAATATAAGCAATGTTTAGGCGCTTTAACTGGGGAAATTGTGCGTAAGCTATTTATTAAAAAAACATTTAAAATTATGAAGACTAAAACTAATGATCTGTTCCTCAATCATGTTTTTTTTTTGGGGGGGGGGGTATCATTAAAGTCAAATAAGTTAAAGATGATAATGCATTAGAATAAAAAATAAAAATTTGCATCACCATAAAATAGTCACAATATGAATAAGTTTCAAAACTAATGGAACATTGACTAAATTCCATTTTCTGAAATCATAGATGGTCAAACTGATTGGTTTTTATCATATTGTCCAATCTTTTGAAACCTTAGTAATTTGCTAGCATTTCTTGGCATTCTTAATGTTGGAATTCTTTCATTCAAACTTTATTTGTGTAGTCTACTTAATCTTAATGCAAGACTTAGTGTGCATTGCTCTGAGAATAGAATATAGACTGCAGTGCGCCAGAATTTGATTAGTTTTAAATGTTTTGTTATAGGGCTGCTCAAAGCCATTTGAATGTTTATTCTCAGTAGATTTAACAAGATTTACAACTGGAGGATCTTTATTTTAAATCCATTTGGCAACCTCCTTACTAATAGATTGTATCATTTGAAAAATATGCTTCTGTTAAACTTGAGGTTAATATTTAGTTAGAGGTAAAGATGGTACTTTTTTAAATTTGAGCTACACTTATAAACAAGTAATACATTAAAGCTGCACTCTCACAGATATACCGTTTTTACATCTTTTAGCCGGATTTTTCATCGAAAACTTACGGGTTATAGAATGGCGAAAACTGGTCGGGCGGGCAGTTTTTTGAGCAGGTGGTCGGGCGTTAACAATTCTGTGTTAAAGTTTTCAATTTAAGTTTTTATCCAATGGTTATCAAACTTGGTCACACTATTTGTCGGCATGTCATCTTGAATATATATGAATATGGGTCATCTCAGGTCAAAAACTAGGTCACTAGGTCAAATCTTTAGAAGAAATATTTCACGGTAATAACTTCAACAATTTTTATCAAATCTTGATGAAACATGGTCAGAATGCTTGTCTGCATTATATCTTACATATTTTTTAATAAGGGTCATCCCAGGTCAAAATCTAGGTCACTAGGTCAATTCTTAGGAAAAATATTTCCACGTCATAAATTCAACATTTTTTTTCATAATTCTTGATGAAACTTGGTCAGAATATTTGTCTGCATAATATCTTGCTTATTTTTCATACTGGTCATCCCGTTTCAAATTCAACAGTGTGTGTATACCACATGATAAATTGCGTCATAAATGCTACATCAGAAGGCAATATTTTGCTTCGGATGAAGACTTAAAACAAATATAAATTCACTATTTCTTCACCATTTCAAATGAAATATAGCGCAGTCTATGCGGCTTACAGAGCCCCGCCTTCTGTTTTTTACCAGAGTTTGATTCAGAGTTTAGTTTTTTAAAACACTTCGACAAACCTTTTTCACAATACGGCTGTCTGACAGAGCACTGTCAAAACATTATTTTGGAAACAGGTTTGTCGAGGTGTTTGATGAAACTAATCACCTTTTTGAACTTCTGTTATAACATGAAAAAATGTTGCCTATAGCATATATGACGTAATTTATCACGTGATATACACACACACTGTTCAAGGTCACTAGGTCAAATCTTAGAAAAATCTTTCCATGTCATAAATTCAACAATTTTTGTCAAATCTTTATGGAACTTAGTCAAAATATTTGTCTGCATAATATCTTGAAAGTTCTTTAATATGGGTATCCCCGGTCAAAATCTAGGTCACAAGGTCAAATCTTAGGAGAAAGAATTCCACGGTCATAAAAATTCATTATTTTTTGTCAAATCTTTATGAAACTTGATAAGAATATTTGTCTACATGTTGTCTTAAACATTTGTGAATATGGCTCATAGGTCAAAAACAAGGTCTCTTGGTCAGATCTTATTGGAAAACTTATGTATTTATAAAATGTTTATTTTTCCTCACACAAATGGAATATATTCTGATGATCAGGTTATTTGTATGAATGATATCTCCGATAAGTATAAATATAGGTCTTTTTGGTAAAAAAAACTATGTCACTAGCTCAAATCCTAGGTTTGCAAAATTGCATCGTCAAATAAAAAATCCAGCTTTAATGCGGCATTGGCGTCTTGTTTATTTTTTTGATTGGAAAGAGACAATTGGCGGAAAAATCTGTAAACCAATGATAAAATATTGCTGAAAAAAGATCAGATCGCTGATTTTCATATTTCCATTGGATTTTTTTTTTAAATTTTATGGCTTAAACTGTTTAAGAAAAATGCATAAAACATCAATTTTTGAACATAAATATATAATATTTTTTTTGTCCACAGTCTCATATAACTGGTTTCCATTCATATTAAAAAAAGTTGTCAAAACGTTCAATCTGTGAGAGTGCAGCTTTAAGCTCAGAAAAGTTTATTTTTATCAATGAACAGTTCTATAACAAATGAATATTATCATGTTAGCCATTTTCCAATCCTGCATTGTCATGTGACAACCTGAGTAAACATCATTGGTCCACCAGAGGCTTTCAGATCCACCAAAAGGGAAATCATCTATTGTTGAGATTTTCAAAAATTTGTTTGTGTTTTTGCAAGAAAAGAAATCCTGTACTGTATGTCATAATCCGGTGATTTCGCAGTGGTGGCAAAGTGGCATAGTCTTCAAACACTTAAACTTAGTGTATATTTGTATCAAGGTCCATCACTGTGGTTTTAATTGTTGAGTAGTCCCCATTCATCAACTTTAAAGACACCACTTGCAGTCCTTTGTAATGTCTGCAAAATAATGAGATTACCTAACTGTTCAGTTGGTAGCAAGTTTGAGCTTTTCTGTTCTTTGCAAGAAAAAAGTCTTGTTATTGTCTTATCCATCTGGTTGCCATCATTGGCGTGTTCTATTTATATTGTCTTTGTTACTGTGCAACAAAAGAAGTCTTGGTATTGTCTTATCCATCAGTTATCATCAGTGGCGTGATCTGTTTTCATTGTCACTGTGCAACAGAAAATAGTATTTGTATTGTCTCATCTATCATGTTATTATCATTGACGGAATCTATTTTCTTTGTCATTGTTGCTGTGCAAAAGTTTTTGTAGGCTGAGTTCACACGCTCGCATAAAATCGAGCTAACAAGATGGATTGATATAATGTTAATCATAAATACATCAATTTAAACTAAACTCGAAAAGCATTATTAACAATATTGACATGAAACTTAATACAAATGTTCACAGTTACATTTAAAATTGACCCTCAAAAGAGCTTCTAAAAAGCCAGTTTTTCTTCTAAGGCAGTGTGTTTTTGACCCCAAAAGTGCCATAAGAACCCATGGCCGAGATGGTTTCAGCCCTTCAGCTGCCAGGTCAATCACATCCCTGATTTTTCTAAATTATCATACTAACTTGAGACTTAGTACGCATGTGCAAAATTACATTTTATGAAATTATTGTAACCTTGGAAACAACGTTTGTTTTGGTTAAATATGCCCCTTGATCACAATATGAAGATTCAGCTTTGGTTTTAGATATGGGCAGCTGTGAGTCAGAAAATAAATAGGAAATGAGTATAAGTTTTCTTCAAAATTTATTGTTCATAAGTTTATAAATCCGGTTCTAGGTTTTCCTCCCCCACTTATCCTTGTGTAGACTTTTAGGCTCCCTTAACCGCTGTTTCTTTCCATTGTGTTGTACTTAAAAACAATGCAGAAAGTGGACCCTACTGTTCAATGAATTTAGGCAAAAGTGTTTTTTTCATTTGTTTATTTTCATTTAAAAAAAAGCAGGAATTTATGCAATATCATTATTAAATATAGAACGAAAACCTTTCTTTAAACAAAAGCTGTTGCAGGTTATGGGATAATAAAATGAGCAGACTTTTCAAAAAATATTAATGACATATTATTGCTTTAGGCGTACTTCTAGATATCATATTAGGGTTATTAGTTGATCATTTTAGGCTTACTTTTGATCATAATGTAAGCTTTCTACTTGATCATTTTAAGCTTACAATTTGATCCTTTCAAGCTTACTTCTTAATCATTGTAAGCTTACTTGATAATTGTAAGCTTACTAATAGATCATCTTAGGCATTATTTCAAGCTTACAACTTGATCATTTCAAGCTTACAATTTGATTATTTTAAGCTTACTGCATAATCACATTATATAAGGATTTAACTTCTTGCTTCAAGCTATTGTTTTCATTACATGTTAATATCATTCAAACTTATTCAAGTATTGTTAAAGCATGCATGCTTCAAGTGTTATTTGTTGCAAAATGTATTTTATTGACATACATATTTACTTTTATAAGTCTGCAATGTGCTAAGCATGCCTAATGTATTTGTGTATATGCATGAACTGCCAGAACGGGTGGGGGGCAGGGGAAGGGGCTTCTTCTGTTGCCAAAATTATCCAATGTCAAATTTGAAAATAATTTCTATCTGGTGGCCCCATATTACGATGGTAATCATTTTAAACAGTTAAGAGAAAGATTTAATATCGTAAAAAATAAATATATATCGCAAAGATTACAAGATGTTTTGGCCTTGAAAGAGTGCAAATAGGTCATTTCACTTTTTGATTTCAGTTGAATAATGAACAAAAAAGCCTGCTTATACTTAATCTTTAATGTTTGTTCTGTCATGTATTTTACATATAAATAATTAGAGTAAGAACTACCCTTTCAAATGATAACAAAACTTATTATATAATATGACGTTACCAGGCATCAAATTTAACATTTAAAGATACACTCTTACTCCCAAATAAGATTTACCACAATTAATACGATTGTTTTACTTTACTGAAATGGTTGAATTAATATCGAAAACATTTGGTCTTATGAAGGATACTATGTTCAATTTGAAAGACAGGTGCAGAAAACACGATATTTCTACCTGTAAATCTTTTAGCACTCACCAGTCATTTAATATTTGTGCATTTTCAGCTATTCAATACATCGTTACAATCTTGTTATAAAGAAATTAATATTTACCATAAATGCGTTATTTAGTAAGTAAAGTAGTTAAAGGTTTATCATTCAAAATTTATGTTTGTCAGACATGTGTTAACATGCATTGATTTTAAATAACAGTGTCACTTTAACTGCCAATAGCACAAAAATATTACATGCTCTTTGGATACAAAAAAACAAATATAGTTGCAAGGCCTTTATTTATTGTTAAGAATTTATAAACCGCAAAATTTGAAATGGTTATAACGTTGAAATACAATGTATTTATTTTGTTATGCCCTGCATGAGTAATTTGTAGTGAACGGGGAAATATTTTATATCATAAATATGTATTAAAATAAAGTGTGTTAAAGTGTTTAAACAATTTTCAACATTCCTACAATGAAAGTGAATCATTTAAAGTAAATATGTTATAGTTACCTCATGGTTTAAAAGGATTGCTACATTTAACGTATTTTTATCATTTGAAGGACTTAGTGCAGTGATTCATTGATTGATTTTGGAAGGCGTTGTACAGTTTTGACAATGAAGAATTTATAAATGTTTGTCTTTTGTTCACTAAGATGACATTTATGTCATCTGCACATGTGTTAAATAAGTATTAGGGTTTAAATCCGACAATGTAAACTGTATTAATTATCATTAAAGCATCTAAATTGTAATTTCATCTGAACATGATGTATAACATGTGTTTGATTTCTGGTGCAATTGCTGCATTTATAATTGTAATTTCATCTATACACGATGTATTTAACGTATGTTTGATTTCTGGTAAAATTGCTACGTTTATGATTTATCTGCTAATAACGCTTATTGAATACAAGAAAGCTTAATCTATAGAAATAATCAAACTCAAGCTGTCTAAAGTCTAGCATATTTCACCTATACAGTGAACAAATTCCACGATTTTCAGGAATAACTAAAACTAAATCACCCATGTGAAAATTTGCATCAAGTTATCAATTTTATTTTTATTTTAAATGAAAAAATAAAATCATGATTAATAAAAACATGTGTTACCATGGCTTTCAGGAATGACTTTAACATACTGGTTGCTGAGGAATACCTCAAATTCTTTGACTTTGCGGAAGACAGCCTCGATGCGGCCTTACGGAAATTTCTGGGACAGTTCTCCCTCATCGGGGAGACACAAGAGAGGGAGCGAGTGTTGGCCCACTTCTCACGACACTACATTGAGAGCAACCCCGGGACTTACAACTCTGAAGGTGAGATTTTGAGCTTGTATGTTTTCCATGATAACTTTTGTGTCGTTTTCAACGTCATGCCAATTTTCTAATTTGCCATTACTCAAAAAGCATTCGAGACGTTCAGATGAAACTTGCTATACATGTTGCCAGTAGCAATACGCTTATGTAAAGCAAGGTTTATAATTCTGGCTTTAACTATTCTTGATTAATGCGCCTCATTCGATTGAAGAAGAAAAACAGACAATCATTGGTGTTTGCTTTGGGACTCTTGTTTATGTGTGTTGTATGAGTCATGTGATTGTCTTATTGCTATGATGTCCTCATCATTGTTGTTGATGTGGGATTGTACCAAAAGCATTATCATGAAACTTGGTATATTTCTTCCCTATGACAATATGCACATGTGCTGTAGGTAACACAATCCTGGCTTAATCAACTGCCAAAATGGACAAAGCTGTGCATCTGCCTGCAGTTAGATCTTGTTAATTATTGAGACCGGCATGGAATCATTGTTATTGCTGATTGAGTGTTAAAATTTCCCAGAGCCTTATACCAAGTTCCTTGATAAGAACCTGGAATAAACTGGGAGAAAAAAATCATTAAAAAATCAGATGTGAAAAGTACTTTAACGTTATATAAATTTTTTATGTTTACCGTTCATTGAACAATGAGATTTTATTTTGCCTCTGTTTAAAGAAGCGGTCAATTATCTTTTTATAGATACAAGAATGAAAACAGTTTCGATAGTTCCTTAGAAATCCATTTAGTTTTTAAAGAATTATTTCAAAACTATTCAGTTCCATAAAGTCTATTCTATGTTTTCAAAGATGTACTTGAAAATAACTCGGTTTCATACAAAGAACATTTACTTGAACAAAATTTATTGCATAAAACTATTTTCCCTGAGTTTCCATGCTATATGTTGTAAGCGAAAACATTGTACGTGTTTTATATTTAAAGCTACTTACAACTCTTTTGTTTCTTACCTAAATATTTCAAAAAACATATTGGCTCGTAACTTTGTTCCATATTGATTTCCCCTGGAGTCTGTATGGCTTCAGTAGACTTCAGAATTTTATGTCATTGTTATTTCTGAAATGAAAAAGCTAAACCTATAAACCTTTTCATTTTGCTTACATGAACATTTTTAGCTCATTTGTTAGTGAAATAATTTGTAGAGAAATGAAGTTCGAAAAAAAGACCAGGTGTCAGTAGGCAGTAAAACAATTTGTGGCTCAAAAACCATTAATAATATTCAGATGACCAGGTGTCAGTAGGCCTTAAAACAATTTGTGGCTCAAAAACCATTAATAATATTCCAATGACCAGGTGTCAGTGTTGTTTGGGAAAAACAATGTGTTGGCGATAACTCGAAAACCTTTCAAAATATTCAAATGACCAGGTGTCAGTAGGTGAAGGTGTTGTTTGGGAAAAACAGTGTCAATGATAACTCGAAAACCATTCAAAATATTCCAATGACCAAGTGTCAGTAGGCGAGGGTGTTGTTTGGGAAAAATAATGCGTTGGCAATAACTTAAAAACCATTCCTAATATTCAAATGACCAGGTGTCAGTAAGCAGAGGTGTTGTTTGGGAAAAATGATGGGTTGGCAATAACTCAAAAACCATTCCTAATATTCAAATGACCAGTGTCAGTAGGCAGAGGTGTTGTTTGGGAAAAACAATGCGTTGACGTTTAAGCTAAAAAAACATTCATAATATTTCAATGACCAGATGTCAGTATAAGCAGAGATGTTGTTTGGGAAAATCAATGTGTTGGCGTTAACTCAAAAACCATTCAAAATATTTAAATGAAATTTGGTACACATATATTGCCTGGCCCATAACTCTTGCTTTAATCATTTTTGAGTAATGTCCCTTGTTAGACTGAAAAAACAGAGGAGCCTTGAGGTTCATTCCAAGTCCTCTTTGTCAGTATCATTTCTGCAGTATTTGCCTGTATTTTTTAATATATAACAGCTGTAATCGATTTGAGAATACTTACAAAAGACTTATAATACTAGAAATTGTTATTAGGCAAAATGCATAATTGTAATTTTAACCGAGGATGAATGGAGTTTAAATGTACGCGACGACCTGAATGCAGCCTTGTTCTCACACTTATGTCACTCATATTAAGTGAAATGTCGTTATGATTTAAGTAAAGCATTAACATTTTAAGAAGTAAGCCATGCATTTTTTTTTCAGATTTACCATGATTTATTATCTTAACTTAAAGCTGCACTCACAGATTGAACGTTTTGACAACTTTTTCATTTTTTGTCTTGGAACGAGCCAATTTTTGCGAAAATCCATGGAAACCGGTCATATAAGACTGCTGACAAAAAATTTAGATCGCAGATTTTTATATTCAAGTTCAAAAATTGATGTTCAATGCATTTTTCTTAAACCGTTAGTAACGGTTTAAGCCATTAAACATTAACTAAGATACAGAAATATGAAAATCTGCGATCTGATCTTTTGTCAGCAATCTTTTATCATTGATTTGCAGATATTTACGCAAATATTTACGCAAATATTTGCTCTTTCCAAGACAAAAAAATAAAAAGTTGTAAAAATGGTAAATCTGTGAGAGTGCAGCTTTAAATTATGATAAAAATAAGTATCTAAAGATTCTTTGGAACCTTGACGTGAGCCTTTATCATCATGATGTTTCCTTTCAGTGCAGACTTTTAAAATTAAAATTTGTAAGGTTGGAATGAAAAGAATGTATACAAAGCATAATTATTTGTATTGCAAATGATTGAAAGAAAACTTGACAGCATGATGTTATGATTAGACTTGGGCGATATAGCAATGGGTACAGATTTGGGTTTAAAATTTGGGGTGTCAAGAGTGAAAAATCCCTTGACATTGACACTAATGTGGGCCCGAGTTCAATAAAGTTTTAAATTTGATTTTAGTTGTAATTTGAAATGATCTTGGTGTCATAGCTCCATTATTTTGTTAAATATTTGTTGAAATGATTTAGTTTAGCCAACAATTTAAAAATGAACCAGAGGATATAAACAAAATCGATGTATTTCCATTAGTGAAGGTTAATCAGATTTAAGATAATTGACTTTAAGTTATGACTTAAAGGGACTAGACACCAGATGAAGCCAAAAAATAGAAAGTTGTCAAAAACTTACATAAAATAAACAACAAATTTAATCTAACTTACTAATGAAGCAAATCTCTTACGACACAATCATTCGCAGTTTTTCCTCAGTTTTCCAATTTGAAATTAACTGGGGTTGTGTACCAATTAAATTCCAGTGAGTTTAAAAATAGCATCATTATATTTATCTGTACTCATAAACAGATATGATTCAAACTGGGAAACCCTTGTTCGCTATTTTTAAATGGGGAAACCCAGATGATACAACAGTGTCAATGTTGTGTTTTTATTATTTTAATCATGTAAAATGATGTATAATTGGCCTCCTACTTGCTCTTATTGTCAATTCTAGGCTTGTTATGAGGAAATACTGTTTTTGTCGATTTTTGGGCAATCTGGTGTCTATATATATAGTCCCTTTAAATCCTTCATTGAAACAGTCCACCATATTTATAGCCGGTGCATACATATAAACTATGAAAAAGTGTCTAGCTCTTTCAGTAAGTTTTACATTAAAAAGCCATTGATTTGTTTGTCCTTCCCTATTACAACACAGAATGTCACCCAGCCATACAGATATTTGTTTTCATTGATACGGTACTCTAGAGAGATCATTATTCTGCCAAGTTCAGAAAATGAGATGTTTGAGATCACAGACCAGACAAAAAGAAAATTACTATCCATTAACCTTTCATCTAGCTTGCCATATGTCAATGCAAAAGGTAATTCTAAGGTTAAAGCGTTCTTTGATTCTATCTGATTATGACCAAAGACAATGGTCTCAGAATTTGGCAGACTGTTGGTTATGCAAGTGTCTAGCAATAGTGATTGCATGTGAAGTATTTTGTCACCTGCATACCTTTGCAGTTATATGAGGATCATGAAGTGTGGCTCATGTCCGCCAGCGTCACATTCTCGTTCTGCTCCCTTACTTTGGCGTTTGTAATCCAATCTTAACCGAACTTGGTCGCAATGTTTATTGGCATACCATCTCATCTGAGTTCCATCAACAGCCAGATTGCATTATCGAGTCCGAAGTATGGCCCTTATTTGTTAAAATTGGCATTCTTTAACAAATAATATAGTTTTCAGGGATCCAGGGGTTGAAGTTAAAGGGGCATAACTTTGGGGAACAGCCTTTTGACATTTGATCCTCCCCTAGAACTGGAATTTTAGTGGTTTAAAATATTGGCAGGGGTGTTGGGATTAATCCCCCTGAAAATGTTAACAATAAATATTCTGAAATGGTGCGTTTTGAGCGTAATTTGTTACTTTTTTTTCCACTATTGATTTCAAAAGTAAACTTTACTGTTTAAATCTCAGACTTGACTTTACACTTAGGCCAAAAAAAAAAATGTTTGTTTAGGGTAACCTTCCCAAAATTTCTAGGTAGGCATTTTTTTTTTTTTAAATCTGTCATAAGTTCATCGTGTTTTCTTGCACATGGCAGACATTCCTACATTACTGTCATTGCCTGACTTTGTTTTATCATATAAACAATCATTCTGATTAAAATCTGCATTTATCCGCCCTTCGTAACTATCTATTCGCTAACGAATATTTTTTTTGCTGCGAAACGAAAAAAAATAGTTAGGGTCGGCGCATTTTTATAGGTAGGGTCGGGTTACCCGAAACAGACATATTTTTTATTTTTTTTGGCCTTATAGAAGTTGACACAGCTACTGAGCATGTCAACATAAACAGAACCCAAACATTATACGGGCCTTTTTTAGTTCATACAACCTAAATAAAACCTAAACATGGTGTTTCAGCAGTTCATACAACCATAATAAAACCTAAATATAGTTTTATTTCCAGTACGTAAGGCCGTAATAACAAACTTCCTTACATGGTATCAATAAACCTCCCTATTGAACCTATTGAAGAAACCAAAGTGTAAACATACCAATACATATTGTCACATAAGTTTGACATATCTTTTCCTATTCTTGTTGCTAAGTGGCACTTAATATGTTCAATATGCCAATCTATCTGTCATATTGGCTCCTATAACCCTCTTTGCAAGAACTTTCCCCGGAAAACTGTTTACTTACTTCAGGTTTATAATCTGATTGACTGTGGTCCGATTTGTTGGCCAATTTTATTTTTGGCACATACATTTTCTAAAGGAAATGGGGTTTCGATGATGAAGTTGTCATTAGGTGGTGGCCAAAAGTGTCATGAAACTAGAACTTGAAGTGGAAATAAGAAAGCCATTGGTTGTGAACATAATTATTTTAATGATTGCTGATAGTTTTGTTTTGTAACGGTTAAAGTCTTTGGGATTGGCAAAATGTCTTTGAATAATTGGGCATATTTAAAAGTTTTTCATAAATATTCCATTACATAATGCGAAAGAGCAATTTCAGATAGCGAAATTCTTAAAAAATAATATTACCCGGTAGAAGTGCTGACTTTTATCTTTTAAGACTGCATTATGTTTTGTTTAATTTGTATTAAATGCAAATAATACAATCTTGAGCACTCAGAATAAGATGAAAATAGTGTATACTTATCGGCTAAAAGGCAATGCATATTTATGGTTAAAATTTAACAGAATTTATACTGTAACAAGAGGTGTTTTTTCTTAGTTTATCTTCAGCATAATTTGTGTATTTATAATGCATTCCCCTTTTTAAGGGACTGTACACCAGATTGGCACCAAAACAAGTTTTTTTCTGTAACGAATCTCAGGACAATTGTTTAATAAAATGTTTACTCTTTGATATCATATTTGTAAAAAAAATATCAAAATGTAAAAAAAAAAGGTGTCTGAGACTGGGTTTGAACCGGGGTCGTCAAAATTGCAGTCCAGTGGTGTATCCACTGTGCTACGAAGGCTTACCCTTATCAGTTGGAATATTTAAGTGATATACCTAACTTGGTAATATCACGTGATAACATCGACTAGCCAATAATGCATAAGAAATGAATTCTTCTAGGTAGACATACCGAGTAATCTTTATTAATTGAAATATACCAAAAAACTGAGAAATATAAATTAATTGTAAACTATGTGGTACTTCAGTTAGTAAGTTTCAATGCATTGTACACATCGATACCATGTTTATGTCGGTTTTCAACAATTTTCTTTCTTTTTTTCGCTATTTCATCATACGGAGAACAGCCCCTTTAAGACTGCACTGCATATTCATCCATCGCCTCTTTAGAAAAGACAATAACTTGATTTAACTGCAGGGCTAATGCACCAGAAATTAGCATTACCGGCTCGTTATACCCTAAGGATTCCTATGTTTTACTGAATCTCGGAAATGTCTCCATTTGCAAACCAATCAGTCTGTAATGATAATTAATGTGCACACAAGCGACAAGGAATCCATCTTCGGTTATTTGGCAAGGTGTTTTGTTTTCACTTCATAAAGCAGGAGCTGGCATTAGGCATCTCTCCTTCAGGAATGTTTTGAAGTTGTTTTCAAATGTCTTCAAGATATCTCTGGAAATGGTACCCTAAAATGGAAAAAAAAATTCCCTTCAACAAAACACCTGAGTTTATGAAGGGAAGTCACATACACAACTTGGATCTTTGTTTCTTGACACAGAATTATGACTCTCAACAGTGATATAAACATGTCTCTAAGTATAGCGCTCAACGGTAATTGACACGCGACTGTGATGCAAAAATGGTTTAAACTATGACACTTAACCATGATGTAATCAGGGTTTAAACTATGACACTCAACTGTGATGTAATAATGGTTTAAACTATGACACTCAACTGTGATGTAATAATGGTTTAAAGTATGACACTCAACTGTGATGTAATAATGGTTTAAAGTATGACACTCAACTGTGATGTAATAATGGTTTAAAGTATGACACTCAACTGTGATGTAATAATGGTTTAAAGTATGACACTCAACTGTGATGTAACAATGGTTTAAAGTATGACACTCAACTGTGATGTAACAATGGTTTAAAGTATGACACTCAACTGTGATGTAACAATGGTTTAAAGTATGACACTCAACTGTGATGTAACAATGGTTTAAACTATGACACTCAACTGTGATGTAATAATGGTTTAAACTATGACACTCAACTGTGATGTAATAATGGTTTAAACTATGACAATCAACTGTGATGTAATAATGGTTTAAACTATGACAATCAACTGTGATGTAATAATGGTTTAAACTATGACAATCAACTGTGATGTAATAATGGTTTAAACTATGACAATCAACTGTGATGTAATAATGGTTTAAACTATGACACTCAACTGTGATGTAATAATGGTTTAAAGTATGACACTCAACTGTGATGTAATAATGGTTTAAAGTATGACACTCAACTGTGATGTAATAATGGTTTAAAGTATGACACTCAACTGTGATGTAATAATGGTTTAAAGTATGACACTCAACTGTGATGTAACAATGGTTTAAAGTATGACACTCAACTGTGATGTAACAATGGTTTAAACTATGACACTCAACTGTGATGTAATAATGGTTTAAACTATGACACTCAACTGTATTGTAACAATGGTTTAAAGTATGACACTCAACTGTGATGTAATAATGGTTTAAACTATGACACTCAACTGTGATGTAATAATGGTTTAAACTATGACACTCAACTGTGATGTAATAATGGTTTAAACTATGACACTCAACTGTGATGTAATAATGGTTTAAACTATGACACTCAACTGTGATGTAATAATGGTTTAAACTATGACACTCAACTGTGATGTAATAATGGTTTAAAGTATGACACTCAACTGTGATGTAATCATGGTTTAAACTATGACACATGACTGTGATGCAATAATGGTTTAAACTATGACATTCAACCGTGATGTAAACATGGTTTAAACTATGACACGCGACTGTGATATAATTATGGATATAACTGTTATAGACACCCAACTGTTGTGTATTCATGGTCTGAACTATGACACTCAACTTGGATGTAAGCATGGCTTTACTATGACACTCAACTTGGATGTAAGCATGGCTTTACTATGACACTCAACTTGGATGTAATCATGGCTTTACTATGACACTCAACTTGGATGTAATCATGGCTTTACTATGACACTCAACTTGGATGTAAGCATGGCTTTACTATGACACTCAACTTGGATGTAAGCATGGCTTTACTATGACACTCAACTTGGATGTAATCATGGCTTTACTATGACACTCAACTTGAATGTAATCATGGCTTTACTATGACACTCAACTTGGATGTAATCATGGCTTTACTATGACACTCAACTTGTATGTAATCATGGCTTTAACTCAAACACTCAACTGTTGGCCAATCATGGCCTGAACTATGTCACTAATCTGTGATGTATCCATGGCCTGAACTATGTCATGAATCTATGATGTATTTATGGCCTGAACTAAAACACTTCACTTGGATGTAATCATGGCCTGAACTATGTCACTAATCTGTGATGTAATCATGGCCTGAACTATGTCACTAGTCTGTGATGTAATCATGGCCTGAACTATGTCACTAGTCTGTGATGTAATCATGGCCTGAGCTATGTCACTAGTCTGTGATGTAATCATGGCCTGAACTATTTCACTAGTCTTTGATGTAATCATGGCCTGAACTATGTCACTACTCTGTGATGTTATCATGGCCTGAACTATGTCACTAGTCTGTGATGTAATCATGGCCTGAACTATGTCACTCATTTGTGATGTAATCATGGCCTGAACTATGACAATTGACTGTTATGTAATCACGGCTTAAACAATGTTCTGCTCTTTCTAGAGTTGGAAAATATAGAATAAAGTTAACTTTTGGAGTAAAATTACTATTACAACAAATATCCTTCATTTGCCTAAAAAAGAGTGACTTTCTTATAACTATTTGGTCAGACTCTACTATGTAATAAATAGGTCACAATTTACCATATAATTGGGCCATGTTCTTCTAATTTATCAAGCAACAAACTACTATTTAATTTGGCCACACTCTACTATATCATTCTCAACATATGAAATACAGTCTGTCAATTTGCTTTAAAATAACAAAAATCCATTCACGGACTTGTTAATTGGAAATATATTGAATTCCTGGTATAATATTGATGACCAGAAGTAAACTAAATGTTACTTAATAACATTTTTTATTATTTACTGAAAAATGTAAACAAGCATAATGTTATTGCTGTCTTTAATGAGACTTAATAAGAATATAATAGATAGAAGTGATAGAATTTTGCACTTATATACCGACTGTGAACAAATCAAATGAATTCTGATATTTACAGAAGATCTGCAGCTTGAACATAATGAAATAGTTATCGATATTATACATGTCAGGTATTCAATTTTTCCACCGTATACCTGCAATGTACCTTGGCTGGTTTCCATTCAGATTTCTAATGAGAAATCATAAAAGTGTTATTTAAGAGAAGTCAATATCTTCCAGTAGATTCATGAAAAACAACATGAGCTCAAGGTTAAGTTTAGATAAATAAATATACCAGGGACAGAAAACATTTTTCAGGCATTTAAAGCTCATTATTTATCAGAAATTTAGAATTTGTTGCTAGGGTTCATGTGAAACATCAACATGGTTTTGCCTACATCATGATTCCATGATTAAATCCCTCATATGTTGAAATCAAAACTCGGAGGTTGAATAATAAAAAAAAAATGAAAAAATGGGTAGCTTTGTTTGGCAAATTGATTTATATGTTATTGGCGTCAAAAGTACAAAATATTTATACTTCAAAAAATTCAATTCTTTAAAAAGGTGGAAAAAAAACCTAAATTTAAAGGTATCTGCAAGAATCAGTATACATGTATATCAAACTCCCACATCATCCTTTATTTTGCAATATCAGAAACCATGCTTAACAAATTAAACATGTTTCTAACTTCCCCATCAGCCTTCATTTTACCATGCTTTACAATTTGAACCTGTTTCTACTTCCAGATGCCTGCCATACCTTGGTGTGTGCCCTCATGTTACTGAACACAGACCTTCATGGCCAGGTAAACTTGGGGAATAAACATGTGAATAATAAATATGTAAATATGTTTAAATATGTTTAGCGATATTTAGGTCAATATGCCTGTATGAAGTAAAATAGTTCTATTGAACTTTTATGGGTTTTTTTTCATAGCTTATTGCTCAAACTTCAATGCTGGACATATTTAGTTAAGATATTTGATTGAGACTTGGTACACAATTGTTAACCATGCAATATCACTTTAGCTAAATCAGTTATTGTCATAGCTTAGGTGTTGGAGTCATAAAAAGCTTATGTTATACCTCAAAAATCGTTGAAAGTATTCACATGAAACTTTGTATGTATGAAGGCTATATGCACATGTTTAGCAAGAACAATAAATCTGGCTGTTTGTGAAGTTATGCCCCTTGATGATATGAAAAAGTTGTGCAAAAACTTTAAACCTTACCTACAACTAAATACCCATTCAAAATATTCACATGAAACTTTGTACACCTCTTACTAGTGACTGTATAATGCTCATGTGTTACAAAGCCCACAACTCTGGTTTCAATACTTGTCAAAAGTTATGCACCCTGATGTATTACATGGAAGAATGTAAACATCTATGGCAAGGCTAAAATTAATGGCTATATTAATGTTGTGTAATGCCTTTCATTTTACTGAAAGAAAAAAAGAGACCATGGTTGGCTTTCACTTACCAATGGTCCTGTGAGAAACACAGACCATGGTAGGCATCTGCTCACGAATTTTGTCTGTATTTATTTAAGTGATACTCATATTTAAAATCAATACATATACATGTATAACAAACATAAATTTTGAGTGATAAACCTTGAACTACTTACTAAATTATGCATTTATCTAAAATGTTAATAACTGATAACAAGATTGTAACGTTGTTTTTAATACCTGAAAACTGAAAATGACTAGAGGGTCCTAAAAGATTTACAATGATCAACTATCGTCTTATAAGAATCATTATTTTCGATATTTATTCATCCCTTTTGGTAAATCAAATTCTAAACAATTGTATTAATTGTGGTTCTGCTTATTTGGGAGTAAGAGTGTGTCTTTAAGTGTTTTCATTGGTGACAATTTTCATGATAATTAAGATAATAGATCGTTAAGTATTTTCAAGAAACATTTTCTCATATCTGGTAAGTTCAAACTTGTTTGAATGTTAGGCTTTCCTACTCTACTCTAAAATATATTTTATCGGAATGATCGTTAAACTAACCAAACTCGTGTCTTTCCAATTAAGCTGATGAATGTGACAGATCCTTACATTGTCATCCCAACTGTCCATTAAGGTCCCCATAGGCGAGATCATGTAACGTTTCTGTCTGGCACTGACCATACTATTGATCAGAATAAAATGGTCAGGTTTCCGAGGCGGTTAATCCATTCCTGGGAGGTCATATCGGTTGACTTCTTTGTTGATGAATCACGTTCAGTGCTTTGCAAGGATTTGCCTCTGAATAATGATGATATTAAAGTATCAAATGTGACCCCTGTGCATTGAACCATATAACGCATTAATCTTCAAGGCTATTAAATGAATGGCGTCATTCTACATAATTATAGAACATTTCTGGCCACTTTGTCACATAACTCTTCAAGGTGACACTCTTATTCAAAATCAAGACATACACATGTATAACAAACATCAATTTTGACTGATAAACCTTTAAAAACTTACTAAATAATGCATTAATTTAAAATATTAATTACTGATAACAAGATTGTAACTGTGTATTTAAGAGCAGAAAGCGCAAAAATATTAAATGATTGGTGAATGCTAAAAGATTTATTGTAGTCTACTATAGTCTGATGAGGTAGAAATATCGTGTTTTATGGTCATTTTTTTTTTTCAAATTAAACCCGGAGACCTTTATAAGAACCATTTTTTTCGACATTTTTTCATCCTTTTTTGAATATTAAAACAATATTATTAATTATGGTTAACTCTGTCCCACAATAATTTAAGCATTATTTACAATGTGAAACTTATTTTGATTCTAATGTTTAAAAAGACAATAATAATAGACCCTTAAAAAGGGGATGAAAATGAAATTGAGGAATTAAATATCTTCACACCGAACATGCATTTCCGGTGAATTGGCCATACAGGAAAATTCCATGAGGCATGTCCCCCAATGGCTGATTATCAGATGAGTCTTGCGCAGAAGGACCACTAAGTTCTGTCTTTTACTGCATAGTTTTTGGAAATTAAAATTGGACATTTCAATAGAACACGATCATATATATTTTTCTACCAATTTTTTTTTATCTCACAATGAAAATAACTAACCTTAAAAAATGTGATTTCAGAGGAACGAACTATTTAACATAAATATTGAACTAGAATTAGTACGTGTTCTGTTGTCATTGAACAATATTGCACTCACTACTTGGTGTAACTTACCAAAAAGGGTTTTTCTGCATCAATTTTTACGCAGTAGTGTAAATTGAGGTACTTTAGAAAAATGATCAATTGAGTTGCCAGTCTTGATTGAAAAACATTACCTGAGGGATTGTGTGTTATTATTATTTATCATGAATGGTCCATTGTTGGTTTTATAAACGTGTTATGTTAATAGCATACATATGTATTAATCAGACGACAAATAAGAAGTTAGGACAAGATGGTATAGTAACATTAAGGCAGACAGCCACTAGGAATACTTTCTCATGACCTTTCAAATTGGACACCATAACTGATTTCTGCTCCGGAAACAAACAGGCGCGGGACTCTTAGCTTCAAGCTGCCTTCGCTATTGATATGTAATTTATTTTTGTATACTTACATTCGCCTAGTCCTTTTATAGATGCTTGCATGCCCTACTGGGTTCATACATTATTGCGTGCCCGACTGAGTTCATACATCATTGCATGCCCTACTGGGTTCGTACAGCATAAATGCAAGAAAAAATGCGATCAGTCTTGAAATACATTTTTGTTCTTTTGTTTTCAGGCTGTTGGTCGGAAAATGGCTTGCAGTGAGTTTATCGAGAACTTGGCTGATCTGAATGACGGGGCTAACTTTCCGAAGGAGGTTCTCAAGTCACTGTATAACGCAATCAAAGCTCAACCTATTGAATGGGCCCCGTGAGTAAATGTTATATGGTTAGAATTCTAGCATTAGGAGGTTCATTCAAAATAGCCGTGCCGTTAAATCCAATTCCAACACACTCTAATGATTAGTATAAATTGAAATTAAGCCCATGTGATGTGAGAGTGATTTTGTTTTGCTGGGCAGAAATCCGTATTTTTATTGGTTAAGCTGTTTATTTGAAAGCATCCCCACATATTGTTCATTATATACCTATCAATGTCAGATTGAAAATTAAGTTCATGTGACGTTTGACTGGTTTAGTTTGGACTGAAATATGTATTGTCATTCAAAAGCATTTCCTTGCAATGTCCAATATGCACATATCAATGTTCCACCTCACCCCACCCCCACCCCCCACTGGACATTAGAAACCAGACTTAATATAAACCTTATCTTATCGTTAGATGATTGCCGTGAAGCAGCATGGGTATTCTATGGGAAGGGATCTTTCTTTCCTATGTAAGACCGCTCCTAGTGGTGTAAACCTTGGCAAGATTTTGAATGTCTTAAGACTTTGCAAATGCTGCCAGACAGAACAATGTTATTTCTGTAGATTGCTGGGTTCTTTTCTTGTAATTTGTTTATGGCCAATTTCATGAGCTTTAAAGCTGCACTCTCACAGATTGACCATTTTTATAACTTTTTGTCTTGGGAAGAGCAAATGTTTGCATATATATCTGCAAACCAATGATATAAGATTGCTGACAAAAACATCAGATGGTAGATTTTCATATTTCCGTTCAAAAGTAATGTTTTATGGCTTAAACCATTACTAACAGTTTAAGAAAAATGCATAAAACATCAATTTTTGAACTTAAGGGTAAAAATCTGCAATCTAATTTTTGTCAGTAGTCTTTTATAACTGGTTTTCATGGATTTTCGCAAAAAATGGCTTATTCTGGGACAAAATATACAAAAGTTGTCAAAACGTTCAATCTGTGAGAGTGCAGCTTTAAAGTTCATGAAATGATTATTTCTCAAAAATTTATGTAAACCAAACGCTTGCTAAATTTAGATGATCTGCTGTGTCGGAATGGAAGATTTGATGAAAGAATTATAAGGAGGCTTACTGTTAGAAGCAAATTATAGATTTTAAATCCATACCATATCTTAATTACCATGCAACGGTATGGATGTATTATAGATAAGACTTTTCAACTAACAAAATTACATTTTAGAGATGAGGAATTCCAGGATACAGACCAGACAGGTGGAGGAAGTGACTCTAAAAGCCTCACCCAATCCGGCCCCACCCCAAGCCTGCCTCACCTACCTCCTGTTGTAGGGAGAAACCCATTTCTAGATGTAAGTATAAAGGGTTTATTTCAAATGCATAAGACAATAAGCCCATGCGTATACAAGCAGTAAAACATAATTATGTGATATTTCATAGTCAATGTTCATACAAATATCCATTCAGACTTTGTCTGCCATTTTCCATCCAAGACAACCTCTGACATATATCAGTGTGTGTATACCACGTGCTACATCGGATGGCAACATTTTGCGTGAAATAAAGACTTAAATCAAAGATAACTTTTCTTTTCCTACACCATTTTTTATAAAACAAAGGGCAGTCTATTCCACTTCAAAGAGCCCCGCCTTCGTATTATTACCAAATTTTGATTAGGTGATTAGTTTCATCAAACACTTCGACAAACCTGTTTCCAAAATATTGTTTTGACAGTGCTTCGTCAGACAGCCGTATTGAGAAAAGATTTGTCAAAGTGTTTTAAGAAACTTAACTCTCAATAAAACTCTGGTAAAAGACCAAAAGCGGGGCTCCGTAAGCGGCGTAGACTGCGCTATGTTTCATTTAATATAGTGAAGAAATAGTGAAGTTATCTTTGTTTAAAGTCTTCTTTTGATGCAAAATATTGCCTTCCGACGTAGCATTTATGACGCAATTCATCACGTGGTATACACACACTGTAAATGGACAGTTTTAAGTTTATCTACACAGCTGCAAGAAGATGGCGCAGTGATTTCAATTTAGGATTTAAACTTAATTGCTTTATTTATGGGAATCTTTATGCAATACTACACTTCATTGGCAATCATTTTAAACTTAAATAATTATACACAAAACACGTAAAACACTACAGTTAATTAATAATTGTTTAAAATTTTACAAACTACTTCTACTGTTGTACGGGCATACATCCGAGGTTGGTTTTTGATGGAAAATGACCAATGTGTTCCGAATGAAAAATATCCAAAAAAAATATTTAAGTACAGATTTAACAATTTCAAGTTAATAATACAATATTTCAAATAAAGCATGAGGAAAGTATAACTATAGTAGGGATATTTACCTGTAATAATTATTACATTTTTTTCTTCAACCTATATGGAACATTTAGCTGTGATGGAAACCTAGTGAAAATCAAATTACATCACTATATCAATGGCCTGACTTCACAGCTGCATATATTCTGTTTGGAATGTTTTCATCACTAAAATTATAAAGGCTAGCCGCATCTTTCTGCATAATGCCAAGTAAATAGTCAAATGAGGAAATGGTTTTGTATCATATGATCAAAATGTCGAGCAATGATTGGACATCTCACAGAGAAGCACAAATGCCAAACTTTCAGATTTGTAATTACAAAAATTGTAACTAAGTATTTTGTAAAATAAATGTGTGATCCAATAAACAAGATTACATGCTAAAAACTATGCTACTCAAAACATGGGACTTTGTAGCTTCGACATTTGGAAGTGAGGCCATCGATATGTCATTTACAGTAGACCATGCTCTTGACAGCAGTGTATATGCCACAAATGTTATTTTGTAACCACAGTATGAACATTGTGCTCTTTTGTTTTCACACTAATTTCTCCACGACATTTCCTTAAAATAACAACTTAATAAATATTGTTACAGACCTGATATGCTATCCTTTAATAAGACACTTTCACAGAGACCCATATTTTTTCTGTGTAAATAAATGGTAATTATTCCACTCATGACCGTACATTGATAAATATGGGGGTAATTATGTCATTCGTTTTATTTCTATATGTCAGAGTAGAAAAATGAGGTAATTTGGTATAAAATGAGACTATGGGAAGAATGTTAATATCTTTCCAAGCTGACTTTCTCGTACCTAGACTAGCTTTATGTATATGGTTATATCACACATTTCCTTGCAAAGATTTTTTTTAGCTTGTCGTGTTTTTTTTTTAAGAAGATTTCAGTTGAGATATTGTGAAGAAAAACACCTTTAACCTTGGCTATGTAATAGTTAGATGACATGAAGTGAATTTTTAATGATTAAGAATGGGCAGAGTGAGCGTAGAATACTGACTTACAACCTTATTGGCTGACACATTGTCAAGGCAAAATCTAACGCTGGGAGTGTGGATGAGTGGCAGTAGTTTTTTAAACACGCGTGAAAGTTTAAATTCTTAATGATTAGGTTGCCTATCTGTAATTCCATTGGCTGAAAATGTAGGTTGTATTCTTAAACTCAATAACCACTTGATATATTCAAATAAAATTTGGTATATAGTTTGCAAGAGACTAAACAGTAAATACACATGTAATCCACATGTAATGCACAGGTAATCCAAGGCCCATTACTCTGGCTTTAATAATTGTTGAGTTACAACCTGAAAAAAAACATGCAAGTCTTTGCATTGGCTCCATGATTCTCTTTTTTATATTCATATTACTAGGAAGAAATACCCAGTGTAATTGCTACATTTGTCCAAACCTGTAATGCACCATTTTTGCATATCCAGTTCAAAACAGCAGGCTCATTTGCTACTGGTTTTTAATAATCAAAGTTTAATATAAATTATTTTTTAAATATTTTGAAAAAAAAATATTGTCAAGATGGTTTGAAGTATAATTAATTTGAAAAATATTATTAAGAAAAATAGAGAAAAGGAGAAATATCCATTGGGAACAAGTTTTGAACTCTTGTTCTTTGGTTCTGATATCCAAGACTTATAGTTAAGCAACCTATTTGCAGATTTAAGCCTATGAATGAAATTCATACTTGTGATAGAGTTTGTCAACATCTCACTGAAAAATGTCAACTTCTAAATGTTTATTTATGGATGGCATGAACATTTTTTCAAACAAAGTTGTAAATCATGTGACAGGTTTCACCACCAGGGCCTCAAAGTCACAAAAATGCTTAATGTCAAATCTCAATCTCACTTTGGTTTATAACAAATGTCAAAGGTTACTCAAAATTGTATATATTTAAATTTCATACTTTTGGAAAGTGCATTCTCTCACAGAATATGTAACAGTTGATTTAAAGCTTTGGTCAAGATTCCAAAGATCAAAAATACTACAGTACAAGATTCCAAAGATCAAAAATACTACAGTACATTTTCTACTCTAGAATTATTATCAATTCATTCTACGAGAAGTTGTTTTTAAAAAGAGCGAAAACAAACAAGCATACTATGTTTATCTGTGGTAAATGGATTGGAGATGGAGATCACGACTGAGATTTGACTTGAGCATATTTGGGATGTTGGGGCCAGGGACCAATGATTATGAACAGTAGTGATGTTCCGATGATCGATTATAATCAAAAAATCGATAGGGTTGGGCCTGAAATCGGCGACAATCAATAGTATTTAGTTATAATCGATTATCGGAAAAAAAAATGAAAAAAATATTAGTAAGTGTTCAGGTGTTATCATTAACAAAATGGCTGATGAAAGCCACAATGAGCAAGAAAATTAACTATTTTTTATACAACAACACTTAATAACTTCAATCATAGACATAAGGTATATGCATATAATGATTAAGGGTTTAATACTGTACATGAATAAAACTACAACTCAGGTACTATCTAGTATTTTAAAAACCGATTGTACTATCGATAATCGGTTACTTGAGTGGAACCGATCATCGATAGTAAAATTGCAACCGATTCCCAACACTAATGAACAGTATCAAGTCCAAGTCGAGACTCAGATTCAGAAAAGTACTTTCATTAGATTACAAAGAAGCATCTTTATGCTGTTCTTTTACAAAAAAACATAATGTAAATAAGTGTACAGTTTTGAAAAGAAATGGAATTCAGTATATTTCATCATAAAACTCAACTGGAAGGAAAGTTACAATGATGTGAAGATTTGCAGTTTAACCACTTGAATCTGAACTCAGACTTGAGAATGTTTGTAATGATGGTCACAGGTGCTTGGATAATAAAACATGATTGATATGCCAGTTTCAACTTGTTATTTGTTTGTTCATTCTAATAGCAAACAAAATGATGAACTGCCAAAACAGAGAATGTACCTTTTATAATGGCAAACACAGGGACAAGCCTCAAGTAGCCAAAAATTCAACCTAGATCTAAACCTAACCTAAAAAGGTCGAGATCGGGAAAAATACAAAATGTGAACAAAATAACAAATATAATGACAAATATGGCATACATTATGCTGTGAAAGATCTAGTTTTGTCAAGTTTCTGTTTATTTTCAAGAAATTCATTGCCTTTTAGTCATCATCATTATTTTTTTTTAAACTGTATTTATCAAATTGGGATTTATTTATTTTTGGTTGATGGGGGGGGGGGAATTGACATTCTTTCGCAAGGGGAAACAGCCTTTAGAAGGCAGTAAATTGCACACAAAAAAAATCACTTATATGAACAATGTTCTATTTCAGGTTCCAGATCCTGAGCACACTACAGAATACAAGAGGGGCTACATCATGAGAAAATGCTGTGTGGACCCGGATGGAAGAAAGAGTATATTTATCATGATTTTCACGAAATATCACAATTTAGTGTTTATCTGTTAAATCTTGTCCATATTCTTTTTGAGAAAGATTAATATTTTGTCAACTTTATCAGCATTCGTGCTAGCACGCTGAGCTGAGAGAAGGTCCCAGGAGTACCGAAGACAGGCAGCATATATAAATATTTTGTTACATCAACATTCTGGTCATATCTGCTTTCAAAACACCTCTGTACATTCATAACAACCCATGCAATAGCAATTTTTGCCCGAATCAGTTACTCTGTTATTGTTATTGTTTACTTTCGCGAAAGCAATTTTTTTATCATCTTAAAAGGAATTTAATTCAGATATCTGCAATTAACAGAAAAATCTTCTTTATAAAAAACATTGTGTGATATATCGATTTGAAATTCTACTTTTATACCAGATCGTCTAAATGAATATCGGTATTTATTGATATATTATTGCAGCCCTACTTTTTCCTGATCCACTCAATTCAATAGCTAAGTCGATTGTTGTTAATGAAAACAAACAACAACCATTGTTTATGATCAAACAGATTCATGCTTTTAGAACAATATGAGTCAATACAAATGTAATTAATTCCAAATTGATTGAGAATGATGATTGTGCAATCATTATTGCATAGTATTAGGAATGATAGAGTCAAGGAACTAGAGCTTTCAATAATTATTTCAGATTGCTGTATAGTCTTGTTTCGGGGTTTTTTCGTTTCAAGTTTGAATTTTGCTGTACATATTCATGGAAAATAGTAGAATGTACCTTGAAATGGATTTAAATACCGTTAAAAAGTATTTATTACAGTAGTCATTAAAAACTGGGGTCTCTGCCCTTTAACTTTGGTAAGGGCCTGAATCCCTCATACACAAAGTGAATGGTCTGTCATCATGTATTAAAATTGAGGAAATATGACATTTAATGATGCACTCTTACTCCCAAATAAGATTTAACACATTTAATACAATTGTTTTTATATACTAAATAGGATGAACAAATGTGGAAAACAATGGTCCTTATAAATAATACTGAGTTTAATTTGAAAGACAGGTGCAGAAAACATGGTATTTCTACCTTATGAGACGATAGTAGATCACAGTAAATCTTTTAGCACTCACCAATCATTTAATATTTTTGTGTTTTTTGCTATTAAATACACAGTTACAATCTTGTTAACAGTAATTAATATTTTGCTTAGTATAAATGCATTATTGAGCATGTAGTACAAGGTTTATCACTCAAAATTTATGTTTGTAATTCATGTGTATGTATCGATTTTGAATAAGAGTATCACTTTAAACTTTATCACCATTTCAGCTGCGGTGGGCAAAAGAGGCTGGAAGATGTTCTTTGTTGTGTTACGTGACATGATCCTCTACTTGTACAAGGACGAACAAGCCCTAAAGAAGTCGCCCACACTCGGATCTCACAACGCCATTCGCATCCATCATTGTTTAGCCTCCAAGGCATCTGACTATAGTAAAAAACAGCACGTGTTTCGTCTACAGACTGCGGACTGGGCCGAGTATTTATTTCAAACCTCAAACACAAAGGAGTGTCAAGAATGGATTGATACTTTGAATTTTGTGGCAGCAAGTTTGTCTGCCCCGCCCTTACCAGGGGCTTGTGGGTCACAGAAGAAGTTTCAGAGACCCCTGCTTCCAGCTTCTTATACTAGACTAAATATGGTAAGGCAATGTGTTAGTAAGCAATATAGTGTTTAGATACTGTAGTGTTGTTTTTTTTTATTATTGTTTTGGTGTTGTTGTTTTTTCAGAAAAAAAAATGATGCCAGATGTGCTTATGAAATTCAAGATTAGTACGCAAAACTCAGGTCACATAATTTTTGATGATGAAAACAAACACTTAATGAGTAAGTGCATATCTCTGGCTAGGCTTTTTGTGAAGTTACGCACCCTTGATCAGCTAAGAGAAAATATCAGGATCTGCATCTTCCACTATTTTTCTTTATCATTTGAGTCATTCAATAAACACAAAGTTAAGTTAATGTTACATGGCTCTAAATACATGTAGATATGGAAACTCAATCCCCCATGCATGTGTAAGTGCAGCAGACCTCAGAAATGTACCGTACATGCCCTAATAGACATTCCATGGGAATAACAAGATTTCAATGTTTATTTCAAACTAAAGGTCCCAATATTGGGCTTGAGTATGTAACAACAGAAAGACCATTATAACAATTAAAGACCAAAGTGCCTTGTCACATATTAACCAGGGGCCATATTCAAGGTAGTTCTTATACTTTATATGACATGCCTCTCTGATTTCATTTAGTCAATTGGCCTGTTTATTTTACTGTCCAATCAAAACACTCAGCCTTTATACATGCCTCAGTGATTCCATTTAGTCTATTGGCCGGCTATTTTTATTGTCCAATCAAAACACTTGGTTTCTAGGCTTGAAATTCATTTAAATCTAAGATGGTTATTGAATATGGCCCTAGAAAAATAGTAATCTTTACAATTATAGTTGTATGTAATCTACCAAATTCCACCATGGTAGAAGCTTATAGAGGACATATACGGTAATAAAAAGCATGTGAGGGTACTGACCGCAATGCCATAAGGTTCACTTATGAGCCGCTTAGCATACTTCACATTTATGAGAAAAAGAAATAAGTGGGGGCTGTCAACCTATTAGCAGAGTGATGTAACTTGTTAATGGCACATACAGGACAAATACTATGCCTATTCACTAGTTTTAATGGCTTGAATATAATTGTCAGTCTCAAGATTCAAAACCTCAAAGATTGCTACTGTATATGTCTGATAATGAGTAAAGCTTGCCTTGTGACGAAATATCTAAGATGATTTGTGTGATATTGCCATGAAAATTGCTTTACTATGAATATGATCCATGACAGAGCTATATCTTCAGGGACATCTAAAGTAATAGGTTTTTAAGTTCAGGATTATTCCTGACATCTGGAGTTAGAGCTGTTAACATCAGAGTTTTGTACAGTTGTAAAGAATGCTTTTTGCTTGGACATTTCAAGATCAGCTTGCATCATTAACGATAGCCAGATTGGCCATGGTAATGAAAAACTGACCCGAAAAACTGACTACAAAAAAATCCTTCAAGATAGCCCTACTGGTGATGAAATCATTGCACTTTTTGGTTAAAAAAATTGTTAGTTGAATGTTTACCTTGACACCGCTGACCGACTTCTGGATAATCTCTCATTGTTACGGATGTTTTCTGTAGCAGTGATCTCCCTTGTCAAGCAAAACTATACACTATACAGCTTGAAAATAATTATTTTGTTGGAAATAATATTTCAGACTGTCAATTCTTTTTTGACAAAATGTCTACTGAGATATTGAAGTTTGGATGTTCTTGGGGTTTTTTTCAAATAAACTTTATTTACGGTAGTTACTGCAAATATTGATTACACGTTAGTAAAATACTGTCACTTATGGCACAAGCAGCACATGTTGACAGGACCTTCATCATTTGACAGGACCCCTTCATCAACAATCCAACTGCCTTGACAGAACCCAATTATAAACGAATTTAGAAACAATTCCAAAAGCAGTCTAAACCCCTTAACCCTGCTTGGGCATGAATCTCAAATTCCCCTGGCTATTTGAAAGGATTGTCAATTGTCAGCAGTTAAAAAAACCTTTTTAGTTCCCAAGTCCCCATCCATATGGAAATTATACAATTATATCATCCTTTATCATTTTACAGCAAGGCCAGCTAGCTGGTTTACAAGAACGGCTAAATCTGGTAGAGTTAGATCTGCAGGAGCATCGACAGTTCCCACCGGAGAAGGGTTCCAAGGCCAGCGCAATTCATTACTTTGTGGAGAAGGAAACCTATCTCTCTTCTGAGGTATTAGTTTAAACGTTGTGATAACTCATACTAATTTTAAGTCACTCTCGCTGGCATGATGTTCTGCGATTGTGTGGTCTCGTGTTGTGGGGGAAGCCGGAGAAAACCCACTTGTCCTGCTTGGTGACCACTAACCAAACTTATGAGAAATTATACCTGGGGTGTAGGTTAGCCAGTCTGATAATGGATTGCACAACTTTGTTAAAAAAAAGGAAAACTACCCTATCTCACTTTTAAGTTAAATTTAGTTTAAACATATTTATTTCATTAGCTATAACAACATTATATTAAATCCTCTTTTTGGCACAATGTTACTCAAGCATGTGGTGTTGTATTGTGGGGGGAAACCATAGAACCTGGAGAAAAACCCACAAACCAAACTCACATTTGGATGATATGAAATTTTAAAATAGCACTCACTATCACACATATCACATTTCACATTTGTAACTTTTCTGTATTTGTAAAAAAACAATGAAAAGTAAAAGCTTGCCATGACAATTCTCATTGTGTCAGTAGTTGAGTTTGATCATCGGCATTAATGTAAGACAAAATGTTGGCTTAACTTCATCTCTTGTTTCCCTTATATCGAAACTTGGATAAGCTGTCCACAGGTAACCTTTAGACTTGTTTGCTAATTTAGATGATTTTATTGCTTGATATTAATTTTTCAGATAAATCTTGACCAATCAAAAACATGTTGGCCATCTTTAACAAAACCAAAGACTAAACAAGCTTTATACAAATGGCTGCACTTATTATTTGCTCAACTGTTTTGAAAGAACAAATGTTTATGTCTATTGTCATAGCCTTTGCGTTGCCATTGTTTAGCCTTGTCTTCACCTAAAAAAATGTTCAAAATATATTCAAATGAAACTTGATACACATATTGCTAGAGAAAAATACGCTCATGGTTAGCAAAGCCCATTACTCTGATTTTAACTATTGTCAACCAAAATAATCTGATGAAGGTTGCCTTTCACACTACATCGTAGCTCTTGTTAAAAATCAGTATTGTTTCATCTGTTTTATTTTCTTCTTTCCAGATTGCCAGATTAAAAACATATATTTACTTGCTACAATCCAAACTGGCCTCTCACACTGAACTGGAGCCATCCTTGGTAGAAACAACCATTGGGGAGGATGAAGAAGGAATTAAGGGAGTTAATTCAAATAGTCATGTGGGAGTGACTTCCCCTGCCCAGACAAAAGCACCTGTTCAGAGAAGCCTTTCAGATAGGTACAGTTATAAGGCTGCTATTTTTCAAGATGATAAAGTGGACTTGGTCTGAAAGTAGAATGGCATTTGTTTAAAGTATTAATTCTTTATTCATTTTACAAGAAAGCTTTGCTCTGTGAGCTAAACAGGGTTGCCATTTCTACAAGGGTAAAATGTTTAGCATCATGGAATAGGAAATGAGTTTGACAAAAATCCATAGGATTATTGTCACTTTATGTAAAAAAAAAAAAGGAATTTAATACAAACAAAAAGAAATTGGCGTAATCAGCACAGTGTCACGGATGAATTGTATCTTCCAGTCATAATGCCAGTCATATTTCCCGAAATCCACCAAATACATACAACTTCAGTATATGCATGTTCAATTATGTTAGGTTATCAGAATCTCAGATCATATATATGTCTCTTAATGAACTATCTCCTGCTGTGTTCAGGCCCTCAAAGTATGATCCACGCCACAGTTGGTATTTAATAAAGGTCTCGTATTTCTAAGAACAATGTATACAAGTGGATAACATGTTATAAATAATGGGACATATTATACTGTGAATGAAGTCAGTGATGTACAGTCACTGAAATTAATCTGAAAGAAAAAGCCCAAATTCTTAAAAAAGTGTATCAAAAAAGTTATGCGGGCTCGTGCTAATTTAAACCACTGGATGTATGACCATTATACTGATTTAAGTGGCTCATTTAATACCACCCCAAAACTCAGAATGGTTCGACTGTTGCCTCGATACTCTGACTACATTTTTCTCTTGTCTTCCAAATATAGGGTCCATTCTATCAATGATCGTAGGGAACATGGTAATCCTAGTTCCTTAAGAAACCCTACAATTTTTTTTAGATTTTCACTAACAAAACTGTATGTCTAACCATTCTATGAGTAATCGTGGATCATACATTTGTATTTTACACCATTGAATGCCTGAAAGTGGATCATATTTTACTCAGTTAATGACTGTCCTGACTGTTATGTAATGAATAATCTGAAACCTCTAGTCATCTCATGTGAACTGTTCAGTTGTGTGTGTTAAGACCTGAAATGTTATATATATAATCATGTGATTCCTGTTTAGACTTTGAATGAGAGGGAAATTCATAGAGGCTCCATCTAATCAATGATCATATGGTACAATTACTTTTTCAAATCAATATTTCTGTGTAGTAAAGTACTAGTTCAAAAGTAATCATTGTATTTGTCAGTTATTTGATTTTGCCAGCAAAATTTTTAATTCAATATGTATTACTGACATAATATTCAGCAGAGATCCTTAACGTAACAGTAATTAGTCATAAGCATGTTGAAAAGATGGCCCTGTACAATATACTCATATTCTGCTTTGTTTATTTTTACAAAAGATGTCCCTACCTGAATACCACAAAATATTCAGTCATTTCTCAATTTCAACTCATTAAACCACTAGTCAGCTTTAGTATGATTTAGAATATTGATGTTTTTACTCTTAGTAATAGTTTATGTTAAGTTAGTTTTGTCAATATTATAAAGAAAAGAAAATGTAGAGCAAGAAAATGTACTTTGGCAATTGCTCAAAATAAAGTCTACTCAATTATTTCATACATAATTAATGACCTTATTTAACCCTTTGCATGCTGGGTAAATTGTCGTCTGCTCAAAAATGTCGTCTGTTTTATTCTAAATTTCTTTCAATTTACTTAAAACTTTTGGGATATATTGACTGAGTGGCAAACAGCTTGGAACCTGACCAGGCGCCGAGTTACTCGGTGTCTGGTCTGGTTCCAAGCTGTTTGCAAAGCCTTTAAAATCGCCATCAGCAGCCTAAGGGTTAAATATCACACCTTAATCTGATAATCTACGAGAGTTTTACATTTTCGCTTTAATAGTTGTAATTTGTTTAAATGAGTTGAGGTTGAGAAATAACTTTTTGGTTTGATATTTGGGCCAGGGTTTTAGCGACTGATGAGCTTTCCTACTTTCCTGATTTTGAAATGTTTCTAGTAATGTACATGTAGACCCGCCTGACCTAACATGCAAATGTAATATGAATGAACCAGCCTGTTATATATAAGAGTGCCAAATAAACCAACTATTTAGAGAGCCAAATAAACCAGCTATTTAGAAAGCAAAATAACCAGCTATTAAAAGAGAGTCAGATAAACCAGCTATTAAGAGAGTCAAAGAAACCAGTTATTTAGAGAGCCAAATAAGCTAGTTATTTAGAGAGTCAAATAAACCAGCTATTTAAATAGCAAAATTAACCAGCAATTTAAAGAACAACCTACTTAGAGAGCAAAATGATTTAGCTATTTAGAGAGCCAAATGAATCCGCATTTAAGAAGAGCAAAAATAACCAGCTATTTAGAGAACCAGCTATTAAGAGAGCTTATAAACCACTAATTTAGAGCCAAAATGCATTTACAATGTTATTAGGTTTTCATTATTTTGGGTTTGAAGTGAATAAATTTAAGTACCCAACAAGAAGTAGAGTTAACACAGTGTTTTCATTGTTGATCTAGCGTATAGTGCTCATATCAATATTACCAAAGTGCTAACCATTGATGTTATTATTTATAATCTTGTTTGATATTCAAACAAAATAGTAATTGATATTCAAATGAAATAGTCAAGGAATTGTCATAGCCTTGTTCTTGCTGTTGTTGGGGTTGGTGTGCAAAAACAAAAGTTCTGGCCATAAATCAAAATTGTTCAAGATATTTTAATGAAACATGTTCCAAGAGATGATATGTGCAAGAGAAAGGCCTGTAGCTCTGGCTCTAACAATTGCATTGTCGGCAGCCTTGGTACTTTCTTCTGTTGCACTTCCTGGCACAGTTGACTGACAAAATCTTGTTTAAATGAATATGCATGAGGCAGGAGAAACAACCCTTTTTCCAATGAATTCTCATGTTACACTCAAATATTGTTCAATAACTGTACAGTGTCAGTAGCCTTTGTGGCCGTATGGTCCTGAAGACTGTCAAATATTACTGTACTGAGAAGGCGGACCCAGTTCAACTCCGGCAATCGCTAGAATATTTTTCAACCGTAAAGCATCTGGTACTCTGCGGAACCAGTGAAACTGCCTCATTAATTAATCATGACTACAAGATTTTCCTAGCCAAATCCGACGATGTAATAATTGTTGAGTTATGCCCCTTGTTCAACTGAAAGAAAACAGAAACAGACTAGAGCGTTGGCATATACTCAACGGTGCTCTTGTTTCATGTTTATAATGTCTTCATGCCATACACATTCATATGTTCTCAATATACATTCGTTTTATGCTTTCATATCTTGCTGTCTTTTGATATACAATGTTTATGCCTTGAGAATCATGGATAAGACGCACACGAGCTCAACAGTTTATTATCATTTTCAGTTACAGTTGAGGTTGTATATCCAAGAAAAATGGCCTCACATATCTTGACAATCATAATCCACTTTGATTATGTGTAAGATTAAGTTGCTTTTTATTGCTTCCTTAAAAAAAAATGCACTTCTCTAGTTATTCAAGAAATGATATACAATATTTTTCTAGTTATTTCTTTGTTAAAAGAAAGACTATTATTAACATGGATAATTAGGTATTCAAGACTTAAAGCTGCACTCTCACAGATTGACCATTTTCACAACTTTTTATATTTTTTGTCTCGGAAAGAGCAAATTTTTGCGTAAATATCTGCAAACCAATGATATAAGATTGCTGACAAAAAATCAGATTGTAGATTTTCATATTTCCATTCGAAAATTAATGTTTTATGGCTTAAACCATTAGAAACGGTTTAAGAAAAATGCATAAAATATCAATTTTTGAACTTATATATAAAAATCTGCAATCTAAGTTTTTGTCAGCTGTCTTATATAACTGGTTTCCATGGATTTTTGCAATAATTGGCTTGTTCCAAGTCAAAAAATAAAAAAAAGTTGTCAAATTGTTCAATCTGTGAGGGTGCAGCTGTAATGAATGTTTTTTCAAGGTAGAATATTTTCAAGTGACAACTGTTCATGATTATATTAATTGTAATTTTGTTAATCTTCATTGTTTTTCACCTATCATGTATTCGATGGCTTAGCTAAAGACTATTGTAATGCCATCTATTTTTCTATATTGGGTTTCAACCTATGTGCACTAAGCCAGTGAATTTAAACTGTTAATTAACCATATTTCTTGTTTGTTTTTTATGCTTTTATGTCTCCCTTGACCTTCTAGTCACAGTATGTAGTTTTTCACTATGTTAAAAATGCACCATTAATCAGAAAGGTATTAGAAGCACTATAAGCTGCAACAATATATTATGTTTGATTTTGAAACTATTTCATTAAGTATACTATGCTGTATGCTGGGTCTTATGTTGGTTTTGGATGATATTTGTAACTCATTTGAGACCTTTACCCTTTTGTCCGTATTTTGGTGCATATTGAGGCATCCATATATTAAAACATGCATATGATAAGTTCCATTAATTTGTATTTTTTACTGCACCCAAAACCCAAGTTATTAAGATGATACTCGAGCGCTTAAGCAAGTGTGTATAGTTTTAATCACGAGGGTTACAGGCGGGTGACATAACTCTTGTACCATGCTTTCATCGACGACAACGTTCGACAAATAGTGTGCTATATAAGTAAAAAGCTTTGTTATTTATCGCATGGTAGTTATAGAACAGATATGGCCTTTCTGCTTGTTACTGTTCAGATAACAGAGTTGATGTGTCAACGAAAACAAGAAAACCCTCTCAAACAGGGTACAACGGCCAGTATTCAATATTGTTCTCATCCTTATGCCCTTAGACATGCCTCAGTGATTTCATTCAGCCTACCGGTCAGCTAAATATACAGGCTAATCAAAACACTTAGTTTCTAATCTTAATTTTAAGTTAGATCTAAGCTGCTTAATGAAAATGACCAGAGGACTGATATAGCCTAAGATATACATGCATTATACATGTACATGTAGCTGTTTGAAAATGACATGTGATTTTCTTTGGGATATTATACAATTCATTATTTTAAACAGATAAAGATACTTGCTTAATTGCAAGTCCATACATACATGCAAACAATATAATTAAATAATAATGCATTGTGAAATTTGTGTTCTCATACATATACTTATATTAATTACGGCTGTATTAAGCTTTTAGAAATATTTTTTATTATTAATATTTTTTAGCTTGTGAGATGGGCATAATACTATTGGTAAATATATCTGTACAAATGTATGAACTTGAATATAATGCTGTATGAAGAATGTTAGCTTCTGATATCATTTTTCAGATGAAATCCAACAAATGATGTGCCATATTTTATAAGAATTATGAATAAGAATTTCCATAAAAGAATCCTATGAATTATGTCAAGGATCTGACTGAAACTGGTCATTGACTATGCAAGTTACCGATGCCGATAAGCTCAAATGGTATAGCGTCTGACTCACATCGCTCAGGGAGTGTGTGAGTTAACCAGGCCAGTAAGCTCAGTTGGAAGAGCATCTGACTTGCAAGCAGGGTAGCCGGTTTGATCCTCGGACTGGCTGCATTCCTATTTGAGCCTTTGAGGATTATATTATAACACTCAGTTAATTTTTTAAAAAATCATGTGCTAATTTTAAACATTTTTGCTACCATATATACCTGTACAATACCAAAGACTTTTGTTGTTCATGAAAAATAACTTTAGTTTTTTCATGATCATTTGTTTTTTTACAGTGAGTAAACACTTGTCTCATGCACATACTATTATTGAACATATCAGATTTTATCTAAATGCTTGACAGTATCTAACACAAGTGTTCTCCATAAGAACCGGGTGCTGGCCAAAATGGACGGTTCCAATGGCATTTGGGCTGTTTCAAATTTTGAAAAATAAGTAAATATTAAGTAGATTAAGTAGGAGCTGGTTGGTTCCTTGACTATTTGAGATGGTTCATACGAAACTTATTGAGAACCCTGCTAACATTCAGTATTAAAAAGATTTTTGCAAATTGGTGTTTAGTATGGAATGTATTTTATTTACCTTATAATCAGCATATCAGCTATTAAGCCTAAATTATAGTCAGAAATTTAAACATTTAAACATTGTAAATGAAAATAGACTTTAATACTTATTGCACCTGCTGCTTGAGTGTTTTACAGTATTTCCAAAAGCTCAACACACATTTTATGTATGATTTTAATCATGAGAGTTTTCGGTAGAAACTGATTTGTACCACATTGGCAAGCTTACTGTGCAATAAAGTAGCATGTCTATATTGAAATTACATTGTAAATAAATATGCATGCTAGTTATTGCACAGTAATTGACTTCAGCCTTCTCATTGGTTACTCACGGTTCTGATTAGAGAATCAATGCATAATATTTATTGAAAAAGAAACCAGTATCCAATACATAAAAATAAACATTATGAGATGGTTGATCATTTTATAGATGGTTAAACATTAATTTGAAGATAATATAACCAGGGAAATAGATCCAATTCGTTATTTCATTCTTATATCATACTTTTTTTTATACATTTAATGTTGTACCAATTTTTTTTTTCCATTTTGGTTTATTCTCAGATTTGTACAGGGTATTAATTTAGTTATTGCTACAAGGTGACATTAACATGATCTGAATATAAGATGTAAATACTCTAGCACTACTCCACTGCTTTACTGGTTTAGATATATTGCTGGTCGTCAATATATGGAAACATTTTAATATCTGAAGTAAAGAAATATTCTTATGGTTTTACTTACTGCTCCTCTGCTTTTCCAAGGAAAAAAAATGTCTTGAATATTAAGATTAGAAGTCTTGCCTCATGGCATTGGTGGTGTCATTGGCCACGCTGGTTTTATCTCGTCTGTACTTGAAAGAACAGAAGCCAGGGTATTGTGATAGCATTGGTGTCATCGGCCTCATCATTGTAATATGACTTTTTCTAATGAAACTTGGTACACATGATTCCATTGACAATTCGGGCATGTATACCAACGTCCAAAACTCTGGCTTTTAGGTTTTTTTAAGTTATACCCCTTTTTAGGCTGAAAAAAACAACAGTGTTGGCACTCACTCCTTGGCGTTTTTTTAAATTTAATTTCTAGAAGTGTGGAAGCAGATTATGCAAATGACATGCATACTTGAAATAAAAGAAACTCCTTTATTATATATTTTGAACTGTTTGTATATGATTTGCTTACTTTTATAATTAGGTCAAGAAGCGTAGAGAATTATCCAACCAGCACTGCCCTTAGTACACTTGTTTGACCAATCAGAATGTTTGTTTCATCTGGGTAAGACACGTCTGAAACCATTGCTGTGATTGGTCCCCCTGTAAATGTGTTTAATGGCTGATGAAGTTTGTTTAACTTTGAATGATTATGGTCATTTTTTGTTGTGTTATATTCATGTGTTTTACATTTCGTTCATACTTTTTTGTTGCATTGTGACATTAGTTCATTTAGAAATGCTGATACCATTTGTGAATATATACAACCATCTTTGAAATAAAATTTTAACATGATTTGTGTCTTGTATTTGATAAACCAAAAGTATAAAAATATGCAAAGCATGGTCCCCTTTCATGCATGTTCTTATATTTCATATTATGTATAAAAAAACATCAGTAAGGCAGCAATTAATAAAAAAGTTGCTTTGGTGTTTCCATACTTAAATGTTAAGTTGTGGATGGGTAAGTTGTTTATTTCGTTGTGATTTTTTTCTGCGTAACCACTTGATTCTATCATAGTACTAATCACTGAAGAAGTAAAGCCTGCCGTCATATTTTTTAGTAAGTCGGGAAACACCATTTTTTTTATATAAATTTTTGTCTTTAGTAAAGTGACATTGTTTTCATGAGGAAATTCTAACAGTGCATGTTTCAAGTGTTTTAAGTGTTTGAATGTAAATTTTGTATATACACTTGTTATTTTAATTATCAAACAATATGTTAATTTAAGCATGCTTTGGAAACTTGACCCTCGTGTTCATAATGTCCTGTCATGTATCTGTGCATGATGTTTCATTGATAATTAACTTATTCTCAAACACACATACATGATGATTATAGAACAGTCAATGCTAGGTGTGGTACATCAATTCTGTACTGTAATGTTGCTAACTACCCTATGGCATTGACACCGAAGCTGTCACCTTTGCAAATAAAATAAATTCACTTTATATTTCAAGTTTAAGATTTATTTTATTTTCAAAGGTGGCAGCTTGGTTTTCTTGAACATTTTTTGTGTAAAATTTTAATGTAGTGAAATTTCATAAAAAAAAATTTTTAAACACATTGAAGATGGCTTTTTGAAGATATAATCAGGTTATGTTAAAGCATGCTTTATTGAAGTTTATATGTGCTGTGTATGATTTAATGTTATTTGTTATATAAACATGTAAATATCTGATTTATTTACTTAACCAACATCATTGTCAACTAAATATACAAGAAATAAAGTATAACAAAATGACTTTGACACCCTAGCTACTGACTTCCATTAAAGCTGCACTCCCACAGATTGACAACTTTTTTCTTGAAACGAATTTTTGCGTAAATTTCTCAAAACCAGTGATATGTTGCTGGTGACAAAAGATCAGACCACGGTTTTTCACATTTACGTTAAAAAATTAATGACATATTGCTAAAAGCGTTACTAATGCTTAAAGAAAAAGGTATAAAACTTTAGTTTTTTATCATAAATATAAAAACCTGGGATCTGATATTTTGTGAGCAGTCTTATATCACTGGTTGCCATGCATTTTCACAAGTATTGGCTCGTTCCAAGAAAAAATATAAAAAAAAGTTGTCAAAATGTTCAATCTGTGAGAGTGCAGCTGGTCAAGGCATTGTCAATCACTACCAAATGGAATTTATTCTTGTTGGTTACATTCTGCATGTTTTGAGTACCCCCTGTGTTGAATGGGCTCCCAAACCCTTCCCTCTGAGATAGATATCTTAACAAAACAAAAATGGTTAATTCATCATTGAAATCTTATAGAAATTATTTGTTTATACATCTGTTCATTAGCTGTGAAATAATTTAGATATATCTTTTTAAGGGCTTTTCCCCTGAAATTGCATGAGTTACATTAAGATAATAGTTCATTGGTTTTAAAACATAACCAAAATTATTTCCATTTAATTGTAAATGTCAGATTCAAAACTTAACCATATAAAGCAAGATTTTTTTTTATCTTCAGGGGAGGACCCCTTGGGAGCCCGGAAAACCTGGGTTCAAATCTGGAGAACCCAACTGAAAACTCTGGTTCAAATTTGGAGAACTCAACTGAAAACCTTGGGTCTGGTCTAACGTCAAAACCTGCATCATGTCTTGGGTCAAGCACAGAAACAAGCCCGGGCTCGAGCCCAAAGTTCAATCATTTTGGTGAACTTCTTCATAAGCAGTCGGAAAACACTTACCTGTGATGGTGATACTTATAGTACAAAAGTGTTGTGGATATTGTATGTAGATTTTGACCTTGAAATGAACTACAGCAACAGATTGTTCAACAGTTGACATGACAACCAGCCATCCTGCTATGAATAATCAAAACCTGATTTGAATATTCATAACCTGATATGAATATTCGTAACCTGATTTAAATATTCATAACCATTTAACCAACAAAAAAACATTTTGAAAAACAAATCAGCATGGACATACAGTCAATGTACCCCTTATAAATTTAAGGTGTACAATAATGTGAACTTTGGACGCTTGGTGACCCCATATTAAGCCCGAAAATAAAATTACGAATTTGTCCTTGGAATATTGCAATAAATGCCAATTTTTGGTCAGAATCCAGTTCAAATAGTTGAACAAAAAAAACAAACTGCAACAACTTTATTTATGATGTTGATTCAGTCATTATTATAATTATATATTAATAATCATAAAGATATACCATTTCATCTGGTATGAATATTAAATGGGGTCACAAGGCATCAACGTTTAACATTTATTATTATTATTATGGCTTGATAAATTAGAAAACAAAAAGCTTTAACAAACTTGTTTATAACAGAGAGCAGACATACCTTTAACAAACTTGTTTATAACACAGAGCAGACATACCTTTAACAAACTTGTTTATAACACAGAGCAGACATACCTTTAACAAACTTGTTTATAACACAGAGCAGACATACCTTTAACAAACTTGTTTATTACCGAGAGCAGACATACCTTTAACAAACTTGTTTATTACCGAGGGCAGACATACCTTAAACAAACATGTTTATTAGCGAGGGCAGACATACCTTAAACAAACTTGTTTATTACCGAGGGCAGACATACCTTTAACAAACATGTTTATTACCAAGGGCAGTCTTACCTTAAACAAACTTATTTATGACCGAAGGCAGTCATACTTTAAACATGTTTATTACCAAGGGCAGTCATACATTATAAAAACTTGTTTGTTAGCAGGGCAGACATACTTTAAACAAGCTTGTTTAATATGAAGGGCAGACACATCTAAAATAAACTTGTTTATTGAGGGCGGACATACCTTTAACAAACTTGTTTATTACTGAGGGCAGACATACCTTAAACAAAATTGTTTATAAACGAGGGCAGACATGACTTAAACAAACTTGCTTATTCATGTTGGCAGACATACCTTAAAAAAACTTGTATATTATGGAGGGCAGACATACCTTAAACAAACTTGCTTTTAGATGTGAGCAGACATACCTTAAACAAACTTGTTTATTACTGAGGGCAGTAATACCTTAAAAAACTTGTTTATAACTGAGGGCAGTAATACCTTAAAAAAACTTGTTTATAACTGAGGGCAGTAATACCTTGAACAAACTTGTTTATAACTGAGGGCAGACATACCTTAAACAAACTTGTTTATAACTGAGGGCAGTAATACCTTTAACAAACTTGTTTATTACCGAGGGCAGACATACCTTAAACAAACTTGTTCTTTTTCCGATGGTAAACATTGACCTCGTTTAGAATCATCGTCATTACTGTAAAAAAGTACACATATTTCCATAAGTTTGTAATTTAACAAAATAATGTGGATCAAAATCTTGCTTTATCAGGCATATGCAAATATTTCTCCTGATCAGGCAAGCACGACTTACATAACGCGCTGGGGTTAGTGACCTTAGTATGATTTTAACATCTGACTAGCGGAGTTTATCGAATGTGGTGCTTATTTTAAGAGTAGGTGCAACAAGGTTATGTCCTTAGTTAGTTTTCTGCCTCCTCATTGGACAAAAAAAGATGTAGATCACTTAACAACAAAGAGTTCATCCTGAATGTACTTTAAAAAGAAAATATTGTGAAACCAGACTTCATATGTCAAGTTTATTGAAGGACATCTAGGGCAATTGAAAACTATTAAATTAGTTACCGTTTTAGTTTCGGTTATACACGCACTAAGCAAAAATAGGCAAGTGGGTGGAGCAGATAGGGGGGGGGGGGCTAAATGGGCAAGGGGGGGGGGGCAAAAATGGGTAAAGGGGGGAACTAAATAGGTAAGGGGGGAACTAAATAGGTAAGGGGGGAACTAAATGGGTAAGGGGGGAACTAAATAGGTAAGGGGGGAACTAAATGGGTAAGGGGGGAACTAAATGGGTAAGGGGGGAACTAAATAGGTAAGGGGGGAACTAAATGGGTAAGGGGGGAACTAAATAGGTAAGGGGGGAGCTAAATGGGTAAGGGGGGAGCAAAGATGGGCAAGGGGGGAATTAATAGTGCTATGCTTGTTATTTTTAAAGATATGTGGAATATGTGTGTGTATTTCATACAAGGTTGTTTTTGGTTTCATCTACAAGAGCATATTTCACGGGGAATAATTACCTTAATGGTGTTTCCCATTCCCGCTCAAACCCTAGATACTTTTAAGAGGACAATAATTTCAAGAAATGCCTGATGGAAGAATCAATGATTTTCAACTCCTTAAACTTTTAAACCTGCATTTGGTTAGTTAGATATTGCAAAATCAAATTACAATTTTTGATTGGTTATTAGCTATTGAGAGAACATTGAATAAGGCCGTTTGAAGTCTTAAAAATCGTAGTCAGGACATTAATGTTTATTTTTATTGTTGTATATAATTTATGTGGAAATATGTTATAAAAATTGGCCCTAATTGCTGAAAAAAATGTAATATTTATGCACCAGTCAATTGTAACACCCCCCCCTCCCCTGGTCCGGGGATAGCCGGTGAAATGGGCCGTGTTTTTACCTTTCAGGTGGCCCCGCAGTGCCGGGTGAATGCGGTGGTTTTGTCTTCACGCAAAATATTGCCAGGAATGGGCCTTACCTAGGGTCCCTGGGGTGCGGGGGCATTTGGCGGGAATTTTACCATCAGTTTGTTCCCGCAGGGCAGGGATTTTACCCGGGGTTGGCTGGACCGAAAGTCGAAGTCCCCACTAGTCGCACTTGGGGGGCCATGGTTACAATTGACTGGTGCATCATGTTAATGTTTAAAATAATGTTTAGAGAGATCTATCTGCTACTAAATAGTGTTCATATAATTAATTGTGCCATGTGTAATTAAAAAAAATACTTCCGGGGGAAATAAACATCATGAAGATGAGAAATAGAACAAAATATAAGGGTATTGAAATGTTTTAAAAATTAGTACTGTGCCAAACTAGAAGTCTATTTAATTTTATGTTTATTGTATTTTAATGTCATATAAACAAAGCAATATATTTATGTCTTATCATGTATGATTTTAAATAAAGTATGTTTAAATACTAAATTATTCGTGATTTTTCAGTCTTGGTATTGCATTTTTACTTGTGGATATCTGTGGTATCTGAATTTGGTGACATCATGATCATCTTACAATACATTGTCAGATATAACCGGTACATTGTCACACTCTGCTTCTGTACTGGTGTTGTTGTTCTTGTTGTTGTTGTTGTTGTTGAGTTTATAAAGGTCTGCTCGCGCCCTATAATGGCTGCATTATGGCTTGAACTCATCACATCCTCAAGTGTGTCTTAAACAAAATTTCGAAACCAAGGGTGGAATATAACTCTCACTGGTTGATGGGATATTCGCCAAAGGAATAATTTTGTTCCCAAAATGCCGCAAGTCCTGCGATGAATGACAACTAGAGTAGTCCCAAAGCTCACTTGTACTGTTGGACATTTCCTCTTAAATATAAGTTACTATGAAAAAGGAGGCAGTTTCATTGGTGCAAAATGGTGACCTCTTAGAATATTAGCCAAAATAATTACTTTGTGTGATCAAATGCATATTAAGTAATAAATCCCCTGTTGCTGTTTGACATCATGTTTAATGGAGATTATTTAAATGTTAATCATACATTTGATTTCATTTTAAAAAGTGCTTTCTCTCTACCCCAATACGCTTATGAAAACAGATTTGGTCAGTCAGTTTTCCAATGGTACTTAGGCCTAGAACAAAATTGTTTGGTTAGGGTAACATCCTTTTCAAAAATAGGTAGAGTAGGTAGGCTTTTTTTATGTTTTATAAGAATGTCATTTTTTATCCTAGCGGAATGGTGTTAAAGTTATCTTTTGTACAAGTAATTTAAGGTTATAAACTACTTATCGAAAAAGATTTTTTTTTTCTTTAGTTTTTCATTATTTTTTTCAAACTGACTATAAAAACGGTAGGGTCGGCGCCTATTCCGTAGGTAGGGTCGGGTTAACCGAACCAAATGTATTTTTTTATTAGGCCTTATGTAGAGGCTTAAAGGAAACGTACTCGGATCGCCAACAATGGTTGAAATGCCACAAATACAAATTCATGTTTGACGTGACCTGTAAGCATGTTTTATGAACCATTATCGACACTGAACTTATCGTTAGACTCCATTTCTTTAGCCCATCCTTTAACTCATGCGAACCACAACTGATCGCCACAACCCATGACCTCTTGCCCAACTTCGACAGCAACCTTCAAGTGGACAGCATCATGTTAGATTTCAGCAAAGCATTTGATACTGATCCCACAAGATACTTCTTTGGATAAACCTATCTCACGGAACCAAGAGAATCCTTCCAGATCTCTCGTTTACTCGTCGATCTGCTCTCTCTCTCTCTTTCTCTCTCTGGCACTCGAATGACCTACCAGACAACGTATAATCTAAACACCGTCTCTTCGCCGACGATTTGCTTCTGTATTGCTCCATCAAAAACCTGGACGGCAATGAAAAACATCAAAGGACCTCAACACACTCCAAACATGGGGGACAAGCTGGGATATAAAACTTAACTCAAACAACTGTTATGTACCTAGCTCTAAGACAAAATCATCTTTCTTCTGGCCATTGAAAACGATGTACTCCAACCAGTTCAAATGAATCCATATTTAGGAATATCTTTTTCTGATAACATGAACTGGCTGAAGACATGAAATGGTTAACCCATATAAACAATGTAGTTAAATAGCCAACTCTACACGCGGGTTTTCTCAGAAGCAACTTGAGACACTACCCAAAAACATGCCGGAAAATGCCTACTTCACACTTATATGTTCCAAACTCCAATACGCCAGTCTTATATGGGACCCTTTTGCTAAAGCTGAAATTGACATATATGAAAGAATACCAAGATCCTCTGCAGGATTCATCACCAAGTTATTCATCTCGCCAAGAAAGCTGCGTCACCGCAATGCTAATGCACCAGTCAATTGTAACCACGCCCCCCAGGTCCGGGGGGGGGTAGCCGCGGAAATGGGCCGTGTTTTTACTTTGTCGGGTTACCGCGGTGGTTTTGTCTTAGCGCCAAATTTAGCGGGGATTGGGTCTTATATAGAGTCTCTGGGGTGCGGGGGCATTTTGCCGGGGTTTTACCATCAGTTCGTTCCCGCAGGGCGGGGATTTTACCCGGGGTTGGCTGGACCGAAAGTCAAAGTCCCCGCTATTCTCCGGACCTGGGGGGGGGGCGTGGTTACAATTGACTGGTGCATGAAATACCTACCACTGCTTCAAGACAGAAGGATGCAAAAACGTGTAACCTTCATATAGAAGGTGGTGGAAGGGCATGAACCGACTTTTAACATACGAGACTCATCAGGGTCATAGACGTTCAATTAGCGCTAACGTTTTTGAAGACCATATCGCTGACAATCAAGTTGAAAAATATATCTGTAATTATCAAAAGTGTTTCAATCCAGTGTTTTAAATATCGGATAATTTCAAACATTTATTTTTCCTTAGAACTGTATTATGACTGCAATAACCTCTCATCAGTGAACTCGAATAGTGTAAATTCATTAAATTTACTTTGACTTACCCAAAACGCGCACTTCCTCGTCGGGTACAATATTTGTATCTACGACGTTCCCATACATATACAGATGTGAGTATGATGTTCCCCCAGAACTTTTGAGTATCTGGAGCAAACCAACTTGTCCTGCTTCCTGGTTGTAACATTATACGGCAATGAATTAATTCCTCCCGCTATTTATAGTTCACCTTGTATGATAAGGCCGGCCAGCCAACACAGGCGGTCAGTTTATCTCTAGCAGTCAGAGCTGTACCATCCTCACCAATATCATATGTATCAATAATAAATAGTTAGAACACATGCAGTCGTTCTTCATAACATAACATGGTGTCAGAAAAGAACTCATCGCTCATATAGTATTAAATGTGGATCGTTAATTAATAGATTAAGCATCTAATAAACTGTTCACTGTGAGAATGGAGTTAAGTGGTGTTCCAACACCGTGCATGGATTGGAATAGCTCAAATCTTCCGGAAGCTTGGAAGAAGTTCACAGAGCACTGTGAGCTTATTTTTAAGGGTCCACTTAAAGGGAAGGACGAGGATGTACACATCACCTATTTGCAACTTTGGATGGGTGAAAAGGGTCGGGACCTGTACAAAACACTAGAACTGTCAGCGTCCGACAGAGAACATTTGTCAGCAATTTGTGAAGCGATTACAAAACACCTACAGCCGACGATCAACCCCGTTTTTGCACGATATCGTTTCAACAATATGACACAGGGAGAACTTTCTTTCGAAGAATTCTTGACCAAATTGAGAGTAATGGTGAAGGATTGCAATTATAAGGACAGTGAAGACATGATCAGGGATAGGATTGTGTTTGGAATAGTATCACAAAAAATCCGAGAAAAACTCATTAATATGGGAGAAAATTTGACCTTGAGCAAGGCTATTCAAATATGTCAAAGCTTTGAATATGCTCAAGCACAACTGCGCGAAATGCAGGCACCATCGCAAGGAGCAGCCATTAATGTGGTTCGTTCAAGAAGGGTTACTGGTCATAACACCTCAGGCCAGCCTGGTCACAATTCCTCAGGCCAGTGGGAGCAGAGAAGACAACAGCGCGTCACTTTGGGAGAAGACGTTACCCGGACTTGCCAAAATTGTGGGCGGAAACACCAACAACAACACCAGTGTCCCGCAAAGGGAAAACAATGTCAAAAATGGAACCATTTTGCATCAGTGTGTAGAAGTGTAAATGAAGTTATTGACAATAACAATTCTTGTACTCATGATTTCAAGGATTTAGTGATTGACAATGTGGAGTCCACTGTTAGGAATGGGCAGGTATTTGCAGAGTTCAAGGTAGGTCCTTCCAATTTGTCCGTACAGTTCAAGATTGATACTGGTAGCCAAGTCAATATATTGCCATACAAAACCTTTAGAGACATAGGCATAAAGTCAGTTCTAGAAGCCTCACATTCAAAGCTTTCAGCCTATGACGGAAGCACGTTAAATGTAAAGGGATGCATTACTTTGAGGTGTAATCATCCTGGAACTGGCCAAACAAAGGATGTTTACTTTCATGTAGTTGACACACATTCAAGTCCTTTGCTAAGTCTCCAATCATCCCTTGACTTTGAACTCATAAATCTCACATACACAGTTATGTCAGATTCCCAGGTCAACCCCCTCACTAAAGACATGGTATTAAAGGAATACAAGGAAGTGTTTGATGGCATTGGTCTGCTAGCCGGTGAATGTAAGATTCACATTGATCCCACTGTCCAGCCTGTGGTGCATCCCCCAAGAAAGGTCCCTATAGCATTACAAGAAAAGGTCAAGGATGAGTTACTCCGCATGGAGTCATTAGGTGTCATCGAAAAGGTCAATGAACCCACTGACTGGGTTAGTTCAATGGTCGTTGCCGAAAAAGCCAATGGCAAAATTCGTATATGTCTGGATCCGCGTGACTTGAATAAGGCCATTCAACGTCCACATTACCCTTTAAGAACTCTGGATGATATATTGCCTCAGCTTTCAGGCGCAAAGTACTTCACAAAGCTTGATGCTAGGAGTGGTTATTGGGCATTGAAACTTGAGAGAGAGTCATCGTTCCTTACATGTTTTAACACCTTATATGGAAGGTACCGATATGTCCGAGTTCCCTTTGGTCTGAAGTCAAGCGGTGATCTTTTTGTGCAAAAGATTGATGCTTGTCTCGAAGGTCTAAGTGGCGTAGCTGTCATCGTGGATGACATACTAGTGTATGGGTCATCTAGAGAGGAACATGACTCCAATCTTAGAGCAGTCCTAAAGAGGTCTCATGATGAAGGAATTCGTTTTAACGAAACCAAACTCGAGGTCGGGGTATCAGAAGTAGACTACTTTGGTCACCGTCTCACATCAGATGGTTTGAAAAAATCAACCTCAAAGACAGAGGCTATACAGAAAATGAAGCCACCCAAAAATAAATCAGAACTTGAAACCATATTAGGTATGGTAAACTATCTGTCTAGATGTAACAGCCCCTCTGAGACAATTACTGTCTAAAGAAGTTGAATTCTGTTGGGGAACTGCACAGAGTGATGCATTTGACAAAATGAAACAAATCATCACAGACCCGAATCAGGTTTTATCCTATTATGACAAAAGCAAGCCATTAACATTGCAAGTTGATGCCTCCAAGTTTGGTCTCGGAGCAACAATAATGCAAGACGGGAAGCCACTTGCATATGCATCAAAATCACTCACACAAACTGAGGTCAATTACGCACAAATTGAGAAGGAAATGTTTGCTATTTTGTTCGGCTGCAAGCGGTTCCACCATTTTGTTTATGGTCACAAAGTCAACGTGCAAACTGATCATTTGCCGTTAGTTTCTATTTTCAAAAAATCAATAAACACAGCTCCTGCACGATTGCAGCGTATGCTACTACAGCTACAGAAATATGATCTTGACATCAAACATTATCCATCCAAACAAGTACCAGTTGCAGACACACTGAGCAGGAACTTTCTAAATGAAACGTTCCCTGAATTGTCACAAGGCATGGACATGCAGGTACACATGGTTATGTCTCATTTACCTGTATCTGACAGAAAATTGAATGAATTGAAGGACAAAACAAGTCAAGATGAGACTTTAGTATTGTTGAAACAGACTATACTTCAAGGTTGGCCAACCTCTAGAAAAATGTGTCCGTCCCAGATATTGCCCTTCTGGAATTTCCGTGATGAGTTAACTTCTATTGATGGGTTAGTCATGAAAGGAAATAAAATAATCATCCCCAAATCAATGCAGTCTCAGATGCTTGAACTCATTCACACAGGTCACATGGGAGTTGAGAAATGTCTCAGAAGGGCCCGGGATGTTATGTTTTGGCCAGGAATATCGGCTGATATTACCAATCTCGTGTTAAAATGCAACACCTGTTTAAAACACAGAAACTCAAACCCAAAAGAGCCATTAATTTCCCTTGAGATTCCTGATTATCCATGGCAAATTATAGGCACTGATCTATTCACCTGGGAAAACAGGAACTATCTTCTGATAGTGGATTACTATAGCAGGTATTTTGAGGTCAAGGAATTGCCCAATATGAAAAGCACTACGGTCATAAACAGAATGAAAGGCATAATGGCCAGATGGGGAATTAGTGAGAAGGTTATATCTGATGGTGGTCCCTGTTATATCTCTCAGGAGTTCGCTGATTTTGCAAAAGAATGGGATTTCAATCACCAGACAATTAGTCCCTATCACAGTCAATCTAACGGTCTAGCTGAGAAATATGTGTCAGTTTGTAAGAAACTCCTTACAAAGGCTAAGGACGCTGGGCGTGAACCTTTTATTGGCATATTAGAATACCGGACCACCCCTCTTGAGTCAGGGTATTCCCCTGCGCAGTTAAACATGGGCAGACAATTGCGCTCTATCCTCCCAACATCTAAGGAAAATCTGATGCCCAAGGTGATATCTCCTAATTTAGTCAGGCAGGGTATTCAAGATAGCAAACAGAAGGGGAAGAAATATTATGACAGACAAGCAAGGTCACTAGAGCCCTTAACATATGGAGAAAATACAATGATCCAACAATTAAATAAAACTTGGAGACCAGCCACTGTAGTTGACAAGTTAAATGAAAGATCATACACTGTTCAGTGCCCAGATGGGTCTATGTACACACGAAATAGGCGGGATCTATTAAAGACCAATGAGCCCTGCCATGGTCAATTTGCAGAGCCAGAAATACAGGAAATGCCTTTAGGTCAAACACCTACCCAGACTGACATCAAAGATTCGGAAAGCCCTCTAATTGGCAGTACTTCCTCTCCATGTATCAATCACAATCTGTACCTGACCAGGTCAGGAAGGGCCGTAAAACCAAAAGTAATTGAATCCATGTGATGTTCATTTCGCTTGTAAGCTGATTGAATCACTTATCTAAACTAGTTGTTTGATGTTTAAATTAGTCTGACAACCTTTAATAAATTTCCGATGAAATTCAAATCCTGCTATTATAACCCTAACATTGAATAACTCTTTCTCTTTTCCTCTATAAATAAATATAAATAATTTGATATCAAATCACATATATATCTATTGATAATATCTTTTGTTTGTAAAGAAGGGAGATGTAACATTATACGGCAATGAATTAATTCCTCCCGCTATTTATAGTTCACCTTGTATGATAAGGCCGGCCAGCCAACACAGGCGGTCAGTTTATCTCTAGCAGTCAGAGCTGTACCATCCTCACCAATATCATATGTATCAATAATAAATAGTTAGAACACATGCAGTCGTTCTTCATAACATAACAGAATCCAGACGTTATTGTGCATACCGGACGACCGAATACGCAGCGGTGCCGAGACACGAACGTAAAGAACGCTTCCTAACGGGCCTCGCAAAATAAAAATTATAATTTACAACCATAGACATTTCACTGTGGTATGTCAAAACATGATCCAAATACAAATGCGTTTTAAATAGTTTTTGGACTAGGGCACTTGTGGCCTAGTTCATAGCCATAAACACGCTATCTGCATTCTCAAGCCGCATCTGGTTATGTTTGCACTTACTTGACACGCGCATTACGCGAGTTGTCACTGAAGCCATTAAATACACACGGGAACTCATCTTACCCTTGAGCAGGTGCATGTCTGTTAAAGCAATTTCAAATGACACACACACACAGTTGCGTGCTATAAAAGTGAAAAAGCATTCACGGTAAAAATGCAACCAACCAATCATCGCACTGACCTATGAAAATGCCGCTGAAGACATTTGAAAGGGCATTTGTTTTTAAATTTTGCAAATAGTTACACGTTAAGACAGCGGACAATTCGTTCACGTCCTCAAATGCGTCATTTTTGCTGGTATACCAAGCCATCGATAGGCCGATTTGTAATATTGTTTTTAACTTATGGCCCGATCAAATTGTACATCAATACACCAAATGTTGCAATAATAAACATAGCTTGTGTATTTACAATAAAACATGATTGAACTTAGCCATCTATGATTGTTTTCGGTCGCTAATACGCTTGGGTATTCAGCATGTACGTGGCCAATTAGGCAGAATATAAGTATGCGCACATTTAATGTATCCGATGTACAATTATGTGATTAATGGACGCCAGGTGACCTATCATTTGAAAGGGGTTTAAAGGCCTAGTTTAAGCCTATAAGTGACCCCCCCCCCCAATCTGTGTACAGTACACAACCTCTGTGTATTGATCTTAATCTACTTGCCTTGATCCCTCTTATCAGATCTCCGAACTTAGTATCCTGCTGTGCAGTTTGGGGGTTTTTATTATAGAAATGGACCCTAAATGGCTCTGAGCCAATAAACGAATACACAGGAAATTGGCCCCTACTGTGACACCAGTGCAATTAGCAGAAGATGCACAGCAGGGGATTATCATGCCAAACATTCCTTAAACTAGGCCTTTAAGAGTAGAGAATTTGTAAAATATAAAAGAATATAGAATATGTAAAAATATACCGAAAACACGCTATTGTGGCCTTGAAAAATAGGTCATTTCGCGTTCTATTTCAGTAAACATATTATTCAACAGCATGCAATACACTTTATAAATCAAAACAAAATCATATTGGGTTTCCAGGCATCGAAATTTAGCATTAGGCAAAATAAAAAGAGCAGTTTGTTTGTTCAAGTATGCCATAAACTCGGTCGGTCGATCCGACACATACGAAGAATGATTTAAGTGTAAACAAAATATTGGTATACATGTAACAATGATTCCAAAGCGGACCGAACCTGCAAAAAAAGTACCGGAGATTTCTTCGTGACCGAAACTTCGCGCGTACGGAAATACCAGTGCCAATTTTCAGAGAGCGAACTCGGAAACGGATGTACGCCTTTATCGAGAACCGACTCTTAGAAAACAACCTTCATTTACAATCAATGCAATTGCAGATAAGCAATCATTTAGTACTTGGCTTAATCAGTAAGAATTTCAACTTTCGCGGGTGTTTAAAGGTCCGCCCATTGCCACTCATCCGCTCTCGCTCCCTGCGTCAGATTTTGCGTTGACAATGTGTCAGCCAAGGAGGTTATATTCTAAGTCAGTTCTAAAGATGACCTGAATTAAATTCTTAATGATTAAGAAGGGCTTGTTCGCTACGCTCACTCCGCCCATTCTTAATTATTATGATATTAATTCATGGCATCTTACTATAACTAAGTATATATACAGGTAATCATATCTTAAATGAGTTCTTGATTTATTCAGCTTCTCCTTTTAATTTCTAAATTATATTCATTTACGTCTTGTCCGCTTATAAATGTAAGCGAATTGATATTCTGTTTTATGACCCGTCTGTCCAAAATGTGGAGCGCCTGTACCGAATCGGTATCTTTGAACATAACTCACCTTGCTCTATATATAAGCGGCATTTATCAACATATTAAAGCCATATAGCCAGTAATCGAGGTTTATTTCTTTATGGAGATAAACATTGCGGGCTTGTTTTAATGTTAGTCCTGGGTTTGTAACCACAATTATTTCAGGATGTTCTTCTCTCACGATGTTAGTCAGTATCTCAGTCATAAGCAATATATATATATATATATATATACACGAAACAACACCGAAAGATCATTCACCCATCAATGTACATTTATTAACAAATGTTCGGGTTGCCGCCTTTAAACGGTCAGTGAAACAGACGCTCACCGGGGGCGGGGAGGATGGGACGGGGTCAGACTAAAAGTAATTTATTTCGACAATTATTTTTCTATAGAACAAATAACATATATGTATTTTCCATACACGTAAAATTATTTAAGTGACACTCTTTTCAAAATCAATACACACATATGTATAACAAACATAAATGTTAATTAATAAACCTCCAACTACTTACTAAATAATGCATTTATGGAAATCATTTATTACTGATAACAAGATTATAACAGTGTATTTAATAGCTGAATACGCAAAGCTATTAAATGATTGGTGAGTGCTAAAATATTTATTTCGATCTACTATCATCTCATAAGGTAGAAATACCGTGTTTTCTGTAGCTTTCTTTCAAATTTAACTAGATATCCTTCATAGAAATCATTGATTTCGACATTTAATCGTCATTTTCGGTATAATAAAACATTTGTATTATTTGTGGTAAATCTTAAGAGAAAGGGAGTAAGAGTGCAACATAAAATAGCATAACATAAAGAGTTTTGCAGTGTAAGCATAAACAGCTCATTCTCGATTTCAAAAAAAATTTCAAAAAAAAGTACAAACATACATTTAAATGGCATATAATTCCGAACCAGACGTATCAGTACTAAAACATATTTAAACGAATTAAGTTTTACATGAGAGTGTATATTTAACAATTATATATTATTACACAAATGTATTGATAAGACAACGTCTTCAGTTGAATTAAGTAGAAACTATAACGTAAATTCATCTTGGACCAGTCTTAATGTGTAATCTGTTCTGTTCTGTTCTTAATGTGGCTTGAAGTGACACTCTTATTCAAAATAAGTACATATATGTGTATAACAAAGATACATTTTGCTTTATAAACCCTCAACTACCTACTAAGTGATGCATTTATGGAAAATATTAATTACTGATAATAAGATCATAACCATGTAGTTAATAGCAGAAAACGCAAAAAAATTTTTTTAAATAATTGGTGAATGCTGAAAGATTTACTGCGATCTACTATCGTCTCATAAGGTAGAAATGCCGTGTTTTTTGCTCATTTCTTTTAAATTAAACTCGGTATCCTTTATAAGAACCATTGTTTTCGACATTTAGTCATCCTTTTTGGTGTATTAAAATAATTGTATTCATTGTGAAAAATCTTATTTGGGAGTAAGAGTGCATCTTTAATATGTACATTCTAATTGTATCAATTCAATGGTATGCAACGTTTTATCATTGTTCGTATGTTGCTAAATTTATGTGTTGGCAACCGTATATTTTTACAATGGTAAAAAAAATGTATTAAATCTTATTTAGGAGTGATAGTGCATCTTTAAACATGCCGTCACCTTCAACTGATGTCAATGATTTGGATACGCTTGTGACATGTAAAACTTAGGGTTTAACAGCACTTTTAATCCGACCTATCCCACAAACGGGTGCATCTGAACTCGCCTGTGCTATTTAATCATATCGCTGTACTTGATATGGTGGTGAATTGTCCTTGAAAAGTGTCATTTAAAAATATTAGTAAAACGCAGTACTTTAGATGTTCAAATCTGGAATGAAATTGGGTTGGATATGTGATTTAAATATGTTGTTGTACTCCGCGTTCAGTTAATTAATATTGTACTCGTTTAACACCAAAAACAAAAGTTGACTTAATTTCATTCTGGAGTTTATCAATTCGTAAGCACGTTCATAAGTATGAAAGAACTTAACAACGTCCAAATTATTTCTATTGATGACATGGTTTGAAATACAGACATATTCTGTATACATTAAAAACTTCTCATATAACTGGAACAACTTTTTCATTGTGATCCATTGTATAGTATGCTAACTTAAGGCGGCTGTAAAATAAAGGCGTATCGACCATGGAACTTCCGGACTCTCTTACGATAACATGGACGTTAGTGGCTCTTTTTGCGTCACTTTTTTGTTGGTAAGTAGATATTTATTTTGATAGTTTGAAGAATTTGAATTTGACCGTTTCAAATTTCTTTTGGGAGAGCAATGCAAACCTACCTTTTTGCTTCAAGGCAGAGAGAAAAAACATAGTTGGATTAAAAGTGAAACCGCTTTCTGTATAAATAGTGTTTCTTGTATGCTTTCTGATGGTTTATAGTGATTTACCAGTGAAAGAAAATGATGATTTTTTATGTAAAAATAATCAGTTTGATCAGCCGTCCCTGCTATCATAAGCAAAGGGTGGATACTAGGTTGATCGGTTAACGCAGTAGTCATTCGGAACTCCTCGGCCATTTTTTTCAAAAATAACCTCGGATGTATTTGGACGGTTTACATACTCAAAAAGAGGTACGTTTAAGTCCGCTGCAAGTAGATCGCGTAGTAATTTTATTTTTCAGTTAAACTTTATGTCTTAACTCTTGGGAATCTTAATTATGTTTGCAATAATACACTTCACTGGTTATCAATTTAAACTTAGATCAATAAATACATCACTAAAACACTAAATTTAATTAACGATATAATTTAAAAAAATACGAACTACTTCATCTGATGTACCGGCATACATCCGAGGTTGTTTTTGAAAAAAATTGCTGAGGAGTTCCGAATGCGCAGTGGTTAGTGCACTCGCTTCTCCCTAGGCGACCCGGTTTCGATTCCCGGTCTGGGCGCATTTGAGTCTGGTTTGTGGTCACAAAGTCGGGCAAGCGGGTTTTCTCCGGTTACTCCGGGTTCACCCACAACACAAGACCACACTCTCGCGCAACATCGTGCCAACGAGAGTGATATATATAAGTTTAAATAACTTGTTCCACAATCTTTGTAAAAAAAAGAAGTTTAAACTTAAGGGCAAAGACACAATATCAACGCCATCATTTCCAAAATGACGTTACGTGCGTACACAAATTGATGTTTTTAAACATCTATAAGGCATATAATATAAAGAAGATTTTTTGTTGTTTCAATGAAAGTTCGTAATATATTTCACCTCGAGAACTTCAAAAGTAAACATATATTTATACAAACATTTTGATGCAAGTATGGTATATGTCTGTGGTCGCGCCCTGCGTCTTTCGGTCAGTGTACGTAAGACATGAGCTTTGTGCCATAAAAGAGGTTATTCGTTTAAAGTTTGGGTACTTGGCTCGTCTCTGTAGGTTCTATTGTATTGTTCTTACTCTAGGTACCTGTACCGTCACTTCACTCAGCTTCGTCGTCGTGGAATTCCGGGTCCGACACCATGGCCCCTATTTGGAAACTTGCTGCACCAGTTCATCAAGGTTGGTTGAGCTGTAAAAGACAAGAATCACCTTTTAACGCTACCATTATCACATTTATTGTCAAAACGGAGCCGCTATTTACATTGTGAAGAGTTAATCAATTAAAAGGCACACATAAACATCAAATTGGCACAACAATGCAAAGTTCAAAGTTTTTTCATACACTCAATGCAAACAGGGTTTACAAACATGAGGAAATTATACATACTACATATACAATTAAAAGTATTGTTATGGTAATTGTTAAGTAACTTGCACGAAATTTGCCTCAGTCAGGGATGTTTCTCTGTCTGCTTAGACGATTGCTCTCTAAATCATGTTTAAAAAATTATTCTTGTCTTCGCAGCTTTTGTTCCGGAATTTCCTTTATTTATATTTTATAATATTACTGTTTAATTGCATTTTATTTCAGGGTTTCGAAAAAACTGATGCAGAATGGTTAAACAAGTACGGACAAATAGTTGGGTTAGTATATTTGAGTGTTTTCACGCCTACTTGCACAAATTTCTGATACATTTTATGTCCCTTCTAACAGGATTAAGCAATGCGCACTATTTTTGTTTTGGTATAATTTGTATACTATTTACATTCTGGAGATAATTGTTATCTTATAATTATCACCATGAAGTAGTTTTTGTGCATTAAAATCAGTATTAAGTATGAAAATTGGCTTAATGAAATAAGTGACATCTCTTTGTGATATATTTTTAAGTATATTTTTATAGCAAAAATATATGGAATGACATTCCTTTAAATATACGTACCTTGTAAACCCTTAAAACGTTCAAAGGAAATTATAATCACCATTTATTATGTGAATGATAAGTTAATTTACATTTTCCTTAACATATGTATATGTTTAATTTATAGTCATGTCCTTTGAGTGTCTGTCATTGAATGTTTAAGTATGAATGCATTTATAACAGAATGTTTAAGTCTTATATATAAATGTCTCTTTCTAGTTTTAACATTGACAGGTGACTTATTTTTACGGTTAATGCCTTTTCTTTTGTTTCTTTACTTTGAAGGTCATTTTGAAAATTAGAATATATGTTATCATATGTCTAAATGTGTAACCTTCGGTAAATAAAGCTTATTATTATTATCATTATTATTATTATTATTATTATTATTATTATTATTATTATCAAGCCATATTATAATGTCAATATTTATTATGCCCCCCTTTGCTTTGCACATGTCGGTCGGTCGGTTGTGATAACTTAACAATTCCTGGACGTATGGTCACCAAACTTGACATGAAGGTGGGGCATGACCAGTAGATGAACCCTGTTGATTATAGGGGGTCATCGGGCTAAAGGTCAAGGTCACACTGATCTTGAATGATAAAAGGTTGTCCTAGTGATAACTCGATAATGCCTGCACCCATGGACCTCAAACTTGACATGGAGGCTGGGCCTGGCCAGTAGATGAAGCTCTATTGATTTGAGGGGTCATCGGGTCAAAGGTCAAGGTCAAAGTGACCTTGAATGATAAAAGGTTGTCCTAGTGATAACTCGACAATGCCTGCATCCATGGCCCTCAAACTTGACAGGGAGGCTGGGACTGATCAGTTGATGACCCCTATTGATTTTAGGGGTCATTGTGCCAAAGGTCAAGGTCACAATGACCTTGAATGATAAAAGGTTGTCTTAGTGATAACTCGTCAATGCCTGCACCCACGGCCCTTAAACTTGACTTAGAGGTTGGGTCTGACCGGTAGATGACCCCTTTTGATTTTAGGGGTCATTGGGTCAAAGGTCACAGTGACCTTGAATACAAAAAGCTTGTCTGTGTGATAACTTGACATTGCCTGCACCCATGACACTCAACTTTACATTTAGGTTTTGGGTGACCAGTTGATGACTCCGATGGATTTTAAGGTCATAGAGTCAAAGGTGATGGTCATAACTCATATTAATCATTAAATTTCGTTACATTTACTTATTCCCTGCTGCGAAGAGGATACATTTTTATCTGCAAATATCAGTCATCATCTGAACATGATTTAAAACTGTACCTTATATCCTCACATTTTGAATGGTCATAATCTTTAAACTGCCTCAAAGGCATCCAATGTCAATGACAAATCAGCTGTCATTTCGGTCCACGCATAGTTCATTCAATTGTCCAAATAATCCTGACAACATGGCGCTCAGGGGGGGGGGGGGGCATAATGTTTGACAAACATCTCTTGTTCTACTTTATTAGGTATTTCTAAGTGAATGTTGAGTGTATTTTAACATGAATAAACATCAATCAATCAATCGAGTCTGACATTGTAGATTCTACAACGGGTACCAACCTGCAGTACTGGTGACTGATCCAGAGCTGTTGAAAATGGTCCTCGTGAAAAACTTCCCGAACTTCTCCAACAGACCGGTAGGTTCTCAGGGTAAATGATAAATTACACTTTAACTGAAATGGATAAGCATTGAATGGAGGTATCAAAAAATGCTTAAAATTTATCCAAATTTATAACTAAATATTTTGATCAAAAATGGATTGAACGTCTTGGCAACACATTTGAAAGTGTTAACCCTTTATATGGTTTTGTTTGCTTTAGAAGAAATGAGCATGTAATGTATACAGTAAACACTGACTTGTGCTTTAGGTTCCAAAGAATATTCCTCAACTGCTAGCAAACGGTATATTCTTCATGAAAGGACGAAAATGGAAGAAGACACGTAACATTCTGACGCCGACTTTCAGTGCTGCAAAACTCAAATATGTAAGCAACCGACTTAAATGTAAAGAAGGTAAATTGTTGTAAACTGTATTGTGTGTATTAAATTACATAACTGAATCTCAAGTGCAGTATTCCTGTTGAACGTAATCATTTGAACTCAAAACAATATGTTAAGATCACAGACACCTTTTAAAACATGGGTCAACTTCTTGTGTATGTGGTGTTTATACGTTTGTGTCTCTAGTTCAGTGATATTTTAGCACTTGCCTTGTTCTGAGAAGGGTTGATATGTTGACTCCTTGGTTTATTCCTGTAGTTTTCATTGTATTACCTAACATTCAACGTTTGTTTCATGTGTCGGTTATTAACGACGGTCAAATCAGAGCATGTGTATAGAATATAATTATAAATAGGCCAATCATGCTCAAAGTTATTCAACTTCTCAATGTCAGAAATAAACACCAATTGCATAAACTACCATTGTAGATCATTAGAGCCTCTAAACAAAAAGACAATATTATCAATACTGTACAGTAGAATATATTGTGTAATGCATTTGTTTCTCTATTGTAGTTTGTGACATGTTACGCATAAGGAAGCTAATTAGTGCTATCAATTGTGTTTGAGTTTTATTTCATTATTTGTGTATTTATGAATTACTGATGTATGTATATGACGATATGCTTAAATCAAAATAAACTTTATGTTATGTTATGTTATGTTATGTTATGTTATGTTATGTTATGTATAGTTTTTACAATGTCAGTGATCGCAATATAAACAAACAAACAGACCGACAGACAGACAGTCAGACAGACATATGGAAAGATAAACGGACATACATATAGCTTATACTAATGTTTGTTCCCTTTGTTTGATCCAAACACGTTTTCATTCAGTTCCTACCAATTATCAACTCGTGTGCGGAGACGCTGGTTAAACACCTGGAGAAAAGAATTGGAGAGAACGTTCCTGTTCGCAAGTATAGAACACTTTGTTAGAATTCGTAGAAATGATCAGTCGCCAACTCCCCGGTGTATTTACATAGTAGGATTATATCACTGGTCAACTGAATGTTTAATTGACAACTGGCGACTGGTAAAAAACCAAAGTAGTGCTGGTCGAATACATTCAAACATGTGTTTATCAATATTTTACGATGTTAGTTTATCAAAAGGCCTTTTTAACACATAAAAGTTTGCTTTTTCAAACGTTTATAATTAATACAAAATCATATCATCACGTTGATGCTTTCGAGCGTCATACCACTATTAAAGGATGTTTCTTTTTCGATGAAGAGCTGAAGTCATCTTTTTTTTTTATTAAATACTGAAATGAAATAATGAAGGTTCTTTTCAGGTCGTTCAGTCACTTTACTATGGACGCTATAGCTTCAACGGCGTTTGGTATTGATATAGACTCGCAGAACCAGCCGAATGAGCCATTCGTGACCAACATTGATGCAATCTTCCAACCTAATAAACTAGCACGCTTATACGTTCTTTTTACGTGTAAGTGAATACAAATCGCGCATATGCAAACAAATTCATTTACTGGTATAAGGGTATCTAATTTTTGTTTTAAAATACGTCCACTTAAGTTTTGTTTTAAAGTGACACTCTTATTCAAAATCAATACATACACATGTATAACAAACATACATTTTGACTGATAAACCTTTAACTACTTACGAAATAATGCATTTATGGAAAATATTATTTACTGATTTACAAGATTGTGACCGTGTATTTATTTGCAGAAAGCGCAAAAATATTAAATGATTGGTGAATGCAAAAAGATTTACTGTGATCTACTATAGTCCCATAAGTTAGAAATACCGTGTTTTATGCTCATTTATTTCAATTTCAACCTGGTATCCTTCATAAGAACCATTGTTTTCGACAATTATCTATCCTTTTTGGTATATTGAAACAATTGTATTAATTGTGGTAAATCTTATTTGGGGGTAATAGTGCATCTTTAACAATTCCAGTGGTGCATCGCTTTCCTATAATGTCTATAGTGTCCTTTGCAGGATACTTGGCAATAATGTTAGGACTTGTCCACATAGTGTATATATCAGTGACACCCGTAGTGAAAGCTTCGATTGCTTTTGTTTTACTACAAAAGTATATCTTTACATGCATATACAGTAATTCAAATCCAACAAACACAATATACAGCACATTCTTCTATCTCACAGCGTCTATACCGTTTCTTGGAGATGCGTTTAGCCGGCTTGGACTGTCAAGTTCTCCGTCAAAGTCTCTCGATTTCTACGAACAAACAGGCCAGGCACTTATTGATGAGCGGAAAAAACAAAAAATGGTAAAGAAAATGTAAACATTGAAATGAAAGAATAAAACTTTTTTTTATTAAGTTATTCCTTTTGATGTCCTGGCTCCAATTTCTCGAAACTTCTTAAGTTTAACAGGCTTAAGTAGCCCTTTTCAAGAAGCCAAAATACAAACTTAAATTTGATTTTGATAAGTGAAAAATGAATTATTGTAATTGTCATAAAGATAATTCCTATTTGTCATAAAGATAATTCCTATTTAACGGCTCAAAAATCTTAAAGAAGTAAATATAACACAAATTATAGAAACACAAAAATAGTGAGCTTAGCTTAATCCTGTTATAAGAGACTTAAGAAGTTTCGAGAAATTGGGGCCTGGCGGTTACCTCAATATTTATTGATACCTAAACCTGGCTTATTTTTGAATTTTCGACTACTTGGCATGTCTCTGTAGTTTTCATTGTATTACTGATAAATATAATTTGATTTGTGTGTAGTCTACTTGTGTTGTTTGTACGCTGTGTATCTCTCGTTCGGTATTTGTAAGGTTTTAGTCTTGGGCTTTTAAAACTGCACTCTCACAGATTTACCGTTTTTACAACTTTTTTTATTTTTTGTCTTGGAAAGAGCAAATCTTTACATAAATATCTGCAAACCAATGATATAAGATTGCTGACAAAAAATCGGATCCTAGATTTTCATATTTCCGTTCGAAAATTAATGTTTTATGGCTTAAACCATTACTAACGGTTTAAGAAAAATGCATAAAACATCCATTTTTGAACTTTAATATAAAAATCTGCGATCTAATTTTTTTCAGCAGTCTTATATAACTGGTTTCCATGGATTTTCGAAATAATTTGCTCAAGACAAAAAATTAAAAAAAAATGTCAAAACGTTCAATCTGAAAGTGCAACTTTAAACAGGGTCTTTGGTAAGAAATGTCTAATGGCTTCTCCTTGCAGTTGTTAACATTGTGATATTATTTGTACAGTATATACTATTCATTAAAATGCCTTATCATATATGCTCATGCATATTGTTTTAAATTACTTATTCAGTTTCCTGTTTTGCGGTTATTTTAGCCGCGTGTAGATTTTATCGAGTTGTTAATGAACGCCGAGCTGGATGCCAGTCGAATGGAATACGTTCATAACGGGGTTGAAATGGGGAACGGAGCACATACAGCTAACGGAGAACTCAAAGAAAGTACGCGTCAAAATTTAAACTGCATTAACATACGTATTGTAATCTTTACTTACAGGTAGTTTGTTGTTTATTATAGCAGAAAAGTTAGAAATCATTTTCATTTTCAATGACCGATTATTTAAGGAGAACAATATATAATGTATACCAAATATGGAAGAAGGTTGTATTAAGAATGATCTATTTGTTACGCGTTTCAAGTTCAACTCAATATATTATATCATTCAATTATCATCATTAAGTTCAAATGAGGAATGCGTTCCTTTCAAACAAAAACCTTTAGATTCAGGACACGTCAAACCAAGTCAAACTTTGCTTGACTAAACCACACTGGGTAATAGTCATGAATGCGTTGTGGAAAAATACATAGCGTCAATTACTCTTCCTTCTATACTATATGATGGTTTATAGATTTTGATCATATTAATGTTTTGCAGAACTTACGGACTATGAGGTGAACGCACAGGCGTTCACGTTTTTCTTAGCGGGATTCGAGACGACGGCGAGCCTGTTACGTTACGCGACATACATGCTGGCCTTACGTCCTGATATTGATGAGAAACTTTGCAACGAGATTTCGGAAAATATTGGCGAAGTAAATAAAACAATAATAATCGAACGATTCCTAGATTTACTGAAGATTTATTCAAGTATTTTTTTTTTATTTTTTTTTTACTTACATGAACTCATTTCTGTTTTCGTTTGAGAAAATAAAGTCGTAATCACTACTCTGTTATCTGCTTGATCTACACTGCGGAGACGGGCACATATTAGTATACTTCTGCGCCCGTGTATCATATATTTTTAAAATTGAATTCAAGGATATCCCGACGTACGACAATATTGGCACCTTGAAGTACATGGATCAGTTCATCAGCGAGACGTTACGGTTTTATCCTCCTGTACCGAGGTTTGTTATCATTTCTTTTACTATACCAGATTTACACAATGTGTGTATACCACGTGATAAATTACGTCATAATTGGTACTTCGGAAGGCAACATTTTGCTACGAATGATGACTTTTTCTTACCCACTTTTAAATGGAATGCCGCTTCAAGGACTCGCCTTCGTTTTATTACCGGAGTTTGATAAGGTGATTAGTTTCCTCCAACATTCGACAAACCTGTTTCTAAAATAAGGTTTTGACAGTGCTCCATCAGACAGCAGTTTTGTAAAAAGGTTTGTCGAAGTGTTTTAAGAAAATAAATTCTCAATCAAACTCAAGTAAAATACCGAAGGCGGGGCTATGTTAGCACCGAAGACTGTGCTATGTTTCATTTAAAATGGCGAATTAATGTTAAAGTTTTCTTTGTTTAAAGACTTCATTTGAAGCAAAATATTGCCTTCCGACGAAGCATTTATGACGTAATTTATCACGTGGTATGCACACACTGTTACATAAGCGTTGGTGCGGTGGATCTTTGAAATTGGAAATGTTTGTTCTTTCTTGAAGGAAAGGTAAATGTTATCGAAAAAGTCTTGCCAAATTTAGTACCTAGATTTGCAGGTTGCAGCACTTACAGACGCATGGGCAAATTGTGCGATTAAGGCAGTAAAATAATATCGTCTAGGACCGAAAGGATCACCACGTTAGGAATGTTTTGGAAATAGAACAAGATATTACTTTTCTAACATTTAGGTGATACATGTAGAAAAAAGCATAATCTTAAAGTACTAAAATGGAGTAGGTGCAGAGTTGTATTTTAATAAAAAAAAAAATCTAAGAAATTGAATTGTTCATCCGTGATCGACATACGAATGAACAATCATTGATATATGCGTTAGAATGACGAACTGTATATTCAATCATCCTTTCAATAGATGACGATGTACTAACAGCTACGCTAATTAAAGATGTCACTTTTTCCAGGTTAAGCCGTCTGGCACAAGAGGACCTGGTATACAAAGACATGGTGATTCCTAAAGGGACCAGTGTCGTAATACCCGCCTGGTCCGTACATCACGACCCGAACCACTACCCGGACCCGGAAACATTCGATCCAGATAGGTAGTACTTTCAACTTGCATGTATGTTATGTATATGTTACGAGTTCAATTTTGTAAATCTCCAGAAAATAGAGAGGTCGTACCACGCTCGAGGTAGCCATCTATGTTATCTGTTAATTGTCAAAATCCATTCTCATTCATCAGAGGTTTGATAATGATAAATCTAAGTAATTGCTGTACACATAGCATCATCGCTCTGGTGTACGAGAATGTCAAAATCGGACTCTTACTTATTTGATGCATTCGTCAGAATCGTTCAACGTAAAAAATATGAAGATAAATTTTGTAAAATCATTAATTGCAATTGGCCCACACAAAAATGCAAACCCATGCTACCTTTAACTACTGACAAAGGTCTAAAAAAATACTTTTTGTGGAAAATTAGACTCATTGAGCCGTTCTCTATGAAACTATATTGGTTCATTCGTCAGAACGATCTACATAAAATTAATAAACAAAATTTTTGAAAAACCTCGATTGTCAATGACCCCCACAAATACCAAATGATGATGCCGAGCAATAGAGTTTGTGGGTATCCTTCGTCCTCTGTTCGCATAAAGCATACATTTTATTTTAAAATAACCTTTAGCGTACGATCATTGTAAGATGCACTCTTACTTCCAAATAAGATTACCACATTGAATAAAATTCTTTTCAATCGCCAAAAAAGATGATTGCATGTCGAAAGCAATGGTTCTTATAAAGGATACCGAGTTAGATTTGAAAGAAACGTGAAGAAAACACGTCATTTCTACCTTATGAGACGATAGTAGATAACAGTAATTTGTTTAGCACTCACCAATCGTTTAATATTTTTTGCGTTTTTAGCTACAACATAAACGGCTGAAATTTTGTTATCAGTTATGAATATTTTCCAGAAATGCATTATTTAGTAAGTAGTTAGAGGTTTATCACTCAAAATGTATGTTTGTCATACATGTGTTTGTATTGTTTTTGAGTAAGAGTGTCACTTTAAGGATTTAAATGGTACTTTAAAACTTCACGATAAATTGTTAATTTTTCTAATAATTGAAAATTACTTTTTCATTATATCTACTCGTATTCATCTTTTGTTGCCTTTCATTTTATTGTTTTACCTATGTTTTACAGATTATTTCATTTTAATGAAAATAAACGCTTAACTGTTTGTGTCAGATTTGCCCCGGAGAAGAAATCCAGCTACCCCTCAGAAGGGGTTACCTTCCTGCCTTGGGGTTTAGGACCGCGTCATTGTATAGGTATGCGCCTGGCTCAGGTCGAGGCAAAAGTCGCGCTCGTGCATCTGTTGAGAAACTTCCGGTTTGAGAAATGTGATCAGACGCAGGTATATTTTTTCAATAAAAAAATTACATATTCCAAAATTAAATCTTATTTAGTATTCTTAATTTTGATTAAAATTAAGGAGAACTAGTTATCATCGATTGTTGCTGCCAAGTGTCTTGGAGTTTGTAAATACCAAAATAATGTGTTTAAAAAAATAAGCACAATGAGAACTTTGATTCGCAGGAGCGTTTGAGTAATTTAAAACATAGACAATTTTTATTCACATTTGATACAATAAATGCAATAACCGACGTCTATGATCTTCAAAATAGATACGCGCCCTTCATGATATGTTCGGTCATATAGCAACGTGGCCCCATTAGGCCTAAAAAAAAATATGTCTGTTTCGGGTAACCCGATCCTACCTATAAAAATGCGCCGACCCTAACTATTTTTTTCCGTTTCTGAGCAAAAAAATATTCGTTAGCGAATAGAGACTTACGAAGGGCGGATAAATGCAGATTTTAATCAGAATTATTGTTTATATGATAAAACAAAGTCAGGCAATGACAGTAATGTAGGAAAGACTGCCATTAGCAAGAAAACACTCTGAACTTACGACAGATTTTGAAAAAAAAATCCCTACCTACCGTACCTAGAAATTTTGGGAAGGTTACCCTAAACAAACAATTTTTTTTTGGCCTTATAGTACTTCTTCATGTAACCGATGTGCAATAATGAGAACTCGTGATGCTTGGTGACACCACGTTCTCATGAGAAAGGGTTAAATGTGTAGAGAAAATGTATGCATATATTATAATGATATAAATAATGCAAAACGCCGTTATTACCTTCAACAATATGAAAAAATCAATCATTTTACTTATAGGTTTAGCTAAAATAAAAGAACAAAAATACATGCTTCCATAACCTTAGGGGCTATGTATTTTTTCTCATTGTTTCCATATTAATAATAAGCATGAAATGCCCTTTTAAATCCAGGCATCAAATTTTACATTAAGGCCAATGAAACGGTAAAACGAAAATCGTATCTGAACATCAAATAATATCTTCAGCTGAATGAGGACATTGTCTGTCAATAGACCAATTCGCTACCCAATAACTACTCTATTCTACCACCAGGTACCTCTGGATCTATCCCATGTTGGGCTGTTGAGGCCTCGAACCCCTATTACTTTGCGTCTTCAACGCCGATGAGCGACTGCCGTAAAGCAAGCCTTCAACTGCTGGTGCTGTTTGATGTTTGAAATCAATCTCCACGCTGTGTTACTTCCCTTACATTACATTTATCACTGCCACCATGCAAACCACGTGACCATAAATACTATGTAAATCATCTTAAATTTTAAATATTTTTTGGTATTTGAATCTAAATGCACCTTAAAGATTTGAAATTTGATAAGAAAATTATCGGAATAGAGAGAAGAATTAAAACATTTAAAAAAAGTTTATATATAGTTTTTAAAGCTGAACTCCAGCTATAATCGCTCATGGCGGCTGAGATCTATTTTGTTTGTCAGGGGAGATCACTGCGAGATTGGTTTGGATTGTGAAATTTGGTTATTGTTGGAATTCTTCATGAAACTAGTTATCGTTGATCGTTTGACGGCATTCTGTCTAGGATATTGTTTGTAGAATGAATTTATCAAATTAGTGGGCACTAGACCTATTCAATTTCCTTAGCTGGCAGAGTGGTTGTTTAAATCAACCGATTCGAACTCAATAACTGCTTTCCTTTTATATGGTGGCATATGACTGCCGTAAGATAACCCGATAGTCTTCGCGAATTGTTTCGTGTTAACTACTTAATTTTCGCGATAATTATATAGCTAGTTAATATTCGTGATACCTTTCTAGTTAGATAGATACACATGTCAGGGGCGTAGCTTCCTTTAGGCCGTGTAGGCCGCGGCCTACACATTTTTCAGAAAATCGAATAAATAAATATTGCTAAATCTGCAATAAAAACTGAAGGCATAGGGGGTTAGGGGCTTAAATTTGAAATCCCGATAAATGCGCCTTAATATACATTTAATTCAAGGTAAAAAAAGAGTGATATTTTTGTTCTCATTAATGTTTTTACAACAAAACGCACCAACCACAACCTAGCTAAAATAAAAATCGGGGTGGGGTGGGGGGAGGGGGAGACACCCCAAGAAAGTGGCCTACACATTTATTTTCGTCAAGCTACGCCCCTGTATGTACCATAAGACTAAAAACAGGCTTGAAAGTGCCTTGAACTGCCACCATATTACAATAGATAGCTTGATATGTATCGCGAAAATTAAGTGGAAACAAAGACGTTAACAGGTTATCTTACGGCAGTTATATGGCACCATACTTTTATCATAAGTACTTCTTCTTATTAATACCAACTTTACGATGCATTTCAAAATACAACATGATATAATCGGACCAAATCATTACAATTTCGAAAACTTATTGTTGTATATTTCAGTTGGGAATAGCAGTAATACAGCATGTCAAGCATTCCTGGAAAGAGGCCCTGCTGAAGATAAACAGATAAATGAATAAATGCCGACGTGTGTGTCCCAGGTCACTGAAATTAATGTTGATATCATCTCTTAACATCAGCCCACTCGCTTCTTTGCATAAATTTACATACGTTCAGTAGCTAAACATGGAAATATGTATTACCTTTATGTTCAAAAGGGTTATCAAACTATCGCTTTGTATTTATAGAACCATTGAACAAACAGCTCGTTTGACAAGTCTTTATAACGCCGATGTATGGAAAGTTTTACCCACTTTTTTCTTTTCAATATTTTTTTTCGCAAAAGTAATGTGAATAATGCGTGAAGTCGAATAAACTTTTTTTATTGAATGTTTACAGAGAATATTTATTCGAAGGCTATTATTTTTTAATGTACACATGAGTGTTATGTATGTGGGCATATAAGGTTAAAGTGACACTCTTATTCCAAAATAAGACATACACATGTATAACAAACATAAAATTTGAATGATAAATCTTTAACAACTTACTAAGTAATGCATTAATGGACAATATTAATTACTGATAACTAGATTGTAACCGTGTATTTAAAAGCTGAAACGCAAAAATAGTAAATGATTGGTGAGTGTTAAAATATTTATTGTGATGATAATATCTTGTTTTCTGCACCTTTCTTTCAAATTTAACTCGGTATCCTTTATAAGAACCATTGTTTTCGACATTTAGTCATCATTTTTGGTATATTAAAACAATTGTATTCATTGTAAAACATCTTATTTGGAAGTAAGAGTGCATCTTTAATTTGTACATTCTAGTTGTATCACATCAATGATATGTAACGTCTTATCGTTGAACTTATGTTGTTCAATTTATATGTTGGCAACTGTTTATCGTAATTCTTGTTTCATTGTAAATATTTTGTATGGTGTTGTGTTTTTATCTCCATATTTTGATAAGCATCATTTATAATAAAATGGAAACTCAGTTGGTCTTCCATTGACCAAGCCTTCTATTGACCAAAACTATTACTGCCACTGTTTAATTATTGACCTAGTGTTAATACGGGTTAAACTTTCTATTGAAAACGTATCTTAAGTCTTTTTGATAATTTACTTTCGGGATTCAGAGTATGATTAAAGCCCCACAATTACAATTTACATCAATATCTCTGGTCTTAAGTAAAATGTCAAATATGTTTTAGCAAGCCTGAACAGTTTAGAAGAATGACCGGGTCAAACTTGTGGTATCTCTTCTAATTAACAGCTCGGCATGGTGCCCATTGTTAGCCTTATGAGAATAAAACTTTGGGGGTACTTATTATACATGATTAATTATGACATGTCGACACGGTATTGTTCATCTGATTAATTATATTACTTTGTATTATCAGAGAAGACCAAATATTATCTTCGGGAAATAAATTAAAAATCTCTGTACTCAACATTCGTGTATAAAATATTACATTATGTTTTATACAATCGCATGTCAAAACTCACTTATAATTTTGCATTCTATGTGTGTATCATATTGTATGTTTTTTAGAATTACAACAATTCTACTGTTCGCATTTAAGATAATTATGTTTGCACTATCCACTTCGATTCTGAGAAGAAAAATCAAACCTAATATGAATTACCCGTATAATTTTATGCATGCAACCATATTAATACTTTTTGTGATTGAAGATTCACGCGAGAAAAAAAACAGGTTAAGAAGTAAATCCGCTTAAATTAAAATCCATTTACGTCAAAACGTTTTAAGCTAAAACAATATAATGAGGTTATCTTCAGTAGAATGCGATCGACCGGTTAAACACACAAATGACCTTATGGGATTAATACTTTTTAGCCTTCACAATAATATGTGTACTTTTATTTGTAATGAAATTAACCTAAATCAGCCAACAGACATTTTAAATAAGAATTAGAAAATATCTTTTATAATACCCTTAAATATTTATCTGCAAGCACCTAGCACTAAACTATTCAAAGCGGTAAATAACGAAATGCGAAAACACAGAACGTGTTTCAAAAAAACATTTAGTCATTGAATAATATGCAGTTATAAATTCTGTTTGTGTTTGTTATTTCACTTTTTGTTGTCGTTTACTTCTCCCGGAGCCATTTTTGTCCCTCTTCTTATCGCCATTGGAAGTTGGCGACTTTCGAGACTTTTTCCCGCCTTTTCCGAAAATAATCGCAAGGGTAGATCCCTTCTTTAAGCTATTGGACGCCTCACGTTCTGGCAGTTTGAGAGGTGGCACTGAGGGACGGAAGGACTTGCTATGGTGCATAGTAAGAAAGTCCATCATAGTGGTTATGTCCCCAACAATGTGTTTATATTCCTTCGCCTTTGCCGTATCCAGCTCGGACGAGCGGAACGGTCGCGGAGCGATTCCTTTACGAGGTTCCCGCATTTGAATCAACGACATCGTGTCGAGTTGTCGAGAAGGCGTCATAGAACTGCTATCGTGGGCGTCGAAAAGAGCATGCTTGTTCTCATGGTGATATGCGCGAAGATTGTTTCCCGCAGGGAGACTGATTTGAGATATCGGGGACCTTATTCTTACGGATTTTGGAGCAGAGGTGTCGTCACCCTCTGTGTCCGAAATGCTGTTTGTTCGTGAAACCCGACATCTTCTTCGTGGCTTCGGACTCGGGATTGTTATTATTTCGTATCCCGGGCCTTCGAATTCCATCAACATTCGGGCACTTCCAGCCATAGCAGCGTGTTCATAAAGTGTATTCCTCCGCTGCTTTACTTCTTCGTTTCTTTCCTTGATACCGATTTCCCGCCATTCGTCCGCTCTCTTAAATGTATACATATCGCCCTGACCGGCGGACGCTCCTCCCTCTTCCTTTAAGATATCCGCAATTAAACCATAACCCAAACGTTTTGCATGGAGATACGGAGTAAGTCCCATATTATCAGGGACGTCTACTGATGTTCCAAACTTTGTCATTTCTCGCACCAAAGACGTCACAACATCCGTGTGGCCTGAAATTGTCGCAAGATGGAGAGGCGTCATACCGTCTCTGTCCTTTTCATGAAGATTCAATTCTCCCATATAATTATCTAGCAACACATTAGTCTGCTCGTTTCTTCCAAGGATTGCCGACCAGGCTAGCGCTGAACGTTTATATCTAGGGTCCTTTGCAAATGGGTCAGCCTCATTATTCAGCAAATACCTGAACATTTTACTACGTTTCTCAGGATTGTCTATATGCAAAGCCGCAAGTAATACGCTATAACCGTAATCATTTCTGTTATTTACATTCACTCCGTTTTCTATCAAAAACTTCACTTTCTTAATGCGTCCCTTGAAAACTGAATGAAACAAATTACTCCCTAGACAAGATCTGGCATGGCGAGTATTAGCCTGCAGTTTCGGCTTAGTCGTGTGTTCCTCAACTGAAGACGTCATCGACCGCGCGACGTCACCTTCTATCACGGAATTGCCTCTTGGTGTATTCGTCGTCTCGAGACGTTTGACCATGCTTTTAACCTCTAGCGTTGTATCTTCCCGGAAAACCATGGTTACGTTTTAATTACGTTAACCTTAGGTGGGTTACTTTATGCTGGTACAGATAGGATACTCTAAATCGTCATCTGCAATAAAATAGTTGATAAAAAAAATAATAAAAAAATAAACATTATATTATTCAATTATCTAGAGTGATCAGTGATTTAATATAAAGTTCTTATCTTTAAAAACCAATTTAAATAATCTAATGGTGTTTATTTTAACCAATTTTGAGTATATTGAAATCGTAATTTCTACTCAATTCCACTATTATTAGTTTTTTATTGTTTTTTGCGTATCTGTTTGTTGCGGTCTCATGCGTATTTTATTGGTGTAATTATTTAAATAAGGCTTCTTATCTTTAAAGATATATATGTACTTTCTTAATTTATTAAATATTTTTTACCTGACTAAGAGTTTGTTTCGCACGTTCGTTTCATTTATATTTCCTTTTCTATCATAAAACGGAATACTTTTAAAATGAAAAACTGGTTAAATGAAATGAATAAATAAAACTACACCCACTAATTTAGCCGTTCCGTTTTTTTATTGAAATGAAAATTCATGCTTCATTATGCTATGTATTCATTCAAAACATGTCACGAATATTTTATAAATGGTTGAGTTTTATATGAACAAATTACTTTTTGAATCGCAACATTTGATCAAAGCGTGATCGGATTAGATACTTATTTGAAAAGTTGTCGAGAGCAGTTTTCTAATCCATTTACGGATATCATAAATAAATTTGAAAGGGAGTTTAAACAGTCAAGCAAAAAAATGCTTTATTTAACGTTTGCAACATTTAAGAAATACGACTTTATCATTATTTTTTTTCAAATCTCACCTCCAAGTCATATATATCCAAATCACCTCAAACATTCACTTGCTGTGAATAAGAACGGCGATTATTTTTCAAACAATTACCTTATACAAAAACAATATCACGAAAATTTCTACAGAGAATAAACAGTTTAAGGCATAATATGGCACTTCAATTCCACATAATTGCTTTCGAGAGGGCAAAGGTACATCAAACAATCCCGATGAAAGAATGGCCAATAAATATTTGCTAGCCAAATACTGATATCACCGATAAACACAGGATATGTAAACGAATAAAATTATAAATGATATAATTAAATCTCCACTTATTCAACATTTCGACGTGAAAGGTACTTGAACGAACTCTTTGAGTAAGTAATAGAAATGGGTAATGAAAATTGATTGCAGAGGTTAACGCCAAATCTTGATCAAATAAAAAAAAGATACGAGTCGACTAGTTTGGTCAATGGCTTTGATGCTTATATATACGATAGTAAGAATCAATGTTAAAAAATCAGATATTTAGCGCATCTTCTCATATAGGTTTTAGATCGTAATCAATCGTTCCAGTATTTTGTTTCATTTGCTGTTGGAACGTGTTTCAGACATAACTTAATATTGGAACGCGTCAACACAAAAGGCCATAGAAACACCACTAATGCTTACATACTTTTGAAAATATCAATAGTTTTATTCGTCTCTCTTTCTGATGTTTTTCTGATTGAATTGTAACGAGTATTAAGTAAACGTTACTGTGTTATTGAACTTTTAAATGGTTGGCGACTTAAAATCACCAAAGATAACTTATGTGCATTGTATCATAGTAAGATTGAAATGGTCATTCAAATCTTATCAGTAAAAGACTGAACGTCTTTCAAGTCTAAATCAATACTGAAAAGAACAGCCTTAGTTATTGGTCGTGGCATCTATAAATATAAGAAATTATAAAAGTGATATGTAAACATCTAGAAAGCGTTTTTTTCTCTCTTGAAAATACAATAAACACTACACGGACAAGCCTAATAGTTAAACATTTAAGCAAAACACCTGAGGGCGTTTAATAGGTCCAAGTCTGAAGTATTCCGACGATAATGCAGATAATGCACTGACTTTAAAACTATATAAATCATAACTGAGATAAAATAAGTGATCAAAAGTAAAAGAAAAGTTTGAAAAAAAAGAAAATTGTTAAATGCAACGAACGTTTCAACTAAATCTGTTTAGAAAGACTATTCAGTAAGGCTGTTCATTTTTAACTGATTCTAAGTTTTCGGAGGCAACATCGTTGAATCATTTCAAGTAAAGGATCTGTTTGAAAGAATAGTTAAATATGCAACGAACGTTTCAAGAAACCCTGTTCTGAAATACTATTCAGTAAGGCTGTTCATTTTTAACTGATTCTATATCTTCGAAGGCAACATCGTTGACGCATTTCTATGTTACACTTTACTACAGTGAAATGACAAATATATCCACCTTGTCATACGTTTTCTATTCCATTCCATTATATCCAGGGACAGCTATACAAAAAAGTTATAACATAATTAACGCTGGTGAAAGAGCACTGAAAGCCACATGATTTGACACAGACTAAAACCAACCCAAAGAGTAAAAAAATCGAACACTTTATCGACAATATATTTTCCCTTCATAAGGACTAGATTAGACCTCATTTGAAATGATAAAACTGGATAATAAGTTCATTAAGTCTTCTTTAGCCTGCTTACAAACACCGCGGAAAGCAAACTCATGTTTGTCTCCATGCTGGGAAGTTCAATACCGCGACTGGTTAGAAAGGTTTTTAAAGGAACAATGTCATATATTTATGTCCAAATGTTATTCCATATTTGAGTAAGCACCTTTGCTATCTTTGAAATTGTAACGCGTGCATTTCCGATCGAATTCAGAATGTTTATTTCTTTAACGCGACATTTTGGTTAAATTCATCACATAAATCTTATAAGTCCTTATGTGCAGATTCTTAAAGAAGACATTCACAGCTTTCGTGACTGCTTAAAATATCATTCAAGAGTATCATAAATAAATGAACGCTTTTGAAAAAAATGTATGAAAATTGTCGACTGAGATGCGGAAAAATAACCACAATTGTTACATGGTTATTATTATAGCATTTCACAATAGTACTAGTAACAATATAATATACTTTTTCGAATAAACATTTTACGCTCCTTTATGGCTCTCTATATTTATTTAAATAAAATGTTAGCGTGAAAAACATACCACGTTCCTTTAAAACTACTGAAAGAAATGCAAACAAGCAATATGAGAATACTAAAATGCAGTTCAACTCCACCAATGTTTGAGGTGAAATTTATCATACAATCGTCAATATATTGACAAATACATCCTCTGTATTTCATTTCAATGGGCCACTCCCAAATCATTTCACTGATACTCATAAAATATTGTGAAAGACGATCTTGAAGGTTTTCCATTAATTGCACTTGAAATGGTCAACGAGATTTTATGTTTATTTGTTTCATTCTAAAGTTTCTTCAAGTAGATGCATACTTGGATAAGATTTAACAATTACATATCTACTTTATTCGAGATTGTTGAAAGAAATGTGAGGTTGTGCACAGAAACTAGTTTAAACACCAGCAAAACATTATTATGCTGACCGTTCTAAGGGATTGTTTGCACAAGTAGGAGATTGTGCACAGATACTAGTTAAAAACCCCCACTAAACTAACATTTTTCTGACCGTTGCAAGGCGATACTCAATAATCATTGATAAACATCAGATAGTTTTCTATATACAATATGTTGTGTTTTGTCTGTTGCTGTGTAAGTTGTTGTTCTGTTTTTCTGGCTTTGACCCTGTGCCATTTAACAGGGCTAATGTTTAAAGTGACACTCTAATTCAAAATCAACACATACACATGTATAACAAACATAAATTCTGAGTGATGCATCTTGAACTATTAACTAAATAATACATTTATTGAAAATATTAATTACTGATAACAAGACTGTAACCGTGTTTTAAATAGCTGAAAACGCTAAAATATTAAATGATTGGTGAATGCTAAAAGATTTACTGTTATCTACTTTAGTCTCATAAGGTAGAAATATCATGTTTTCTGTACATTTCTTTAAAATAAAAAAAAACTCGGTTTCCTTTATACGAACCATTGTTTTCGACATTTATTCATCCTTTTTGGTATTTGAAAACAATTGAATTAATTGTGGTAAATCTTAGTTGGGAGTTAAAGAGTGCATCTTTAAGCTTTGACTTCTGGACTCGTTTCTGTAGTTTTTCAAACTGTCATACTGTCATACGGAAACAAAGTAATACAAAGAAAATATACACACGGTATTACAAGTATAAGTTGTGATAAGGAGTTATAAGCTTTGAATATTTCATTGAAAAGTGAATATATTGGAACATCTGGGTGGACAAATATTTTAGATAGTTTTTATTAAGGTCAATCAAGAGTTAAACCTGCGTTTAAGCATGACGGTTTAGATTTTAAACTACTGAAAACATTAAATTTTCAATATATTATTAAGAATTCTCAGCGTTCTACTTATTAAAATGCAAGAGATATAAATGTTATAAATAATGTAGACTAACCTCTGATAATATGTCCTCATTGCAAAAATACAGAAAGGGAAAAGAGTGACGTGATGAATTTTAAATTTTCATTTAAAACAATTTTAACACTATCCTATTTCCATCTCGCCAGTGAAAGTGTTTAATATCTTATTTAACCTATTGAGCACTAGACACCTCTATTAGAGCACCTATTCAGAGGTAATTTGTTTATAGATATTGATCTGCACATATCTAAGTAATTACTTTTATATCGCAGCTCAAAGGCAGGCAGTATTAATCACTAAGCCAGTACAAAGTTATTGGCACAATCTGCAAGTTTTAATCTATATCCCCTCAAAGCTGTCAATTTTGATTTTACTAAATGAAAAGATGACTTGACAAAAAGGTGAAATAGAAAGCGGTGCATATGCATTTAACAACATTTCATATCGGAAGTCTATTAAATGTTATGAATAAACATTTTTTCATAATCTTCTTACGTACCAGTACAAACATTTCCCTTTGTTATAAATGTAAGGGTAGAAAAATTGATTTGCATATGTATCTGACTTCTTTCTCACAACACCAAGAACAAAATACTCATCGTATAAATCTTGACACAATATTACAGGTATCCCTTTTTGATACCATGTGTTACATTCGTGCGTCACAACGTTAGAATTTTATTGCTCTTGCATCTCCTTGATACTCGTATCGCTCCTAAATAAGTAGGGGATAGTCATGGCAAGATTTAATTCATTCGGAGCTCCTCGGCCATTTTTAACGAAATCAACCTCGGCATTCGGAACTCCTCGGCCATTTTTTTTCCAAAACAACCTCGGATGTATGCCGGTACATCAGATAAAGTAGCCCGTATTTATTGAATTATATCGTTAATTTAAATTAGTGTTTTAGAGTTGTAATTATTGATCTAAATTTAAATTGATTACCAGTGAAGTGTATTATTACAAAAATAATAAATATTTCCATGAGTTAAGATATAAAGTTTAACTGCTAAATAAAATTACTACGCGATCTACTTGCAGCGGACTTAAACTTAACTCTTTTTGAGTATGTAAACCGTCCAAAAACATCCGAGGTTGTTTTTGAAAAAAATGGCCGAGGAGTTCCGAATGCAACCTCGGATGTATATAGACTGGTACCCTTCGTTACTTTTTGATAAAAATCTAACGACAGGTATGCGCCAATCCGGATCAGCAGGTGCTCGTCAGTTGTCAATGTCAACAAAATGGCGGCACTTGCACCAAAGTAATTAATGAGACGACAGGATTTTCGAGAAATATCTCTTGTTGACTGATTTATTTAACAAGATAACCGCCTTGATTCATTTATCTCAGTCAAGGTCCTTGAAATGAATTCATTAGCCCAACTGAGTGGTCGTCGTGGCTCGCAACTGATATATCATAAAGATATTGAAGTCTAAAAACTCTCATTAAGTGATTAACGTAAACATGAAAACAAATTTTAATAAAACAAAAATAATATAGCTTGATCCAGTTGTAAGAGATTTATGAATTTTCGAGAAATTGGGGCCGGAATTTGGCTAAACTCACACCTGAAGGACCGCATATCAAGTTGGAGATGCTTTGGAATCATTTAAAAGTGTCACAATAATATCTGTGCAGATGTAGTCAATTCTATCAACCCATATCTATTAGCTGGATTATATTCCAACTATATTTATGGCATTACACCTGCACTGATAATCAAACAAAATGAGTGGATTGATGTCTGTAAGGTAAGATTATAACCAATAAGCAATTATTTAATAAGTAAATTTATCTCATATATATATATATTTTAATGATACAGTACTGGTATTCATTAAAATAAAGCAAAATATTTTCATTCGTCTAGCGCCCAAAAGTCACATGGTCTCAGTTTCAGATTTTGGTTCAAGCATTAAGCTAAGGTAAAGAATATTTAAAACATGTATACAGGTATATAGGGTCACGGACATTACAGACCATAGGGACATTATGGACCATGATATATAATTTTTCTAACAGTTTGTTTTAACTTTACCAGTATAACATACCATATTTGCAGACAATGATATATAATTTAACTCATAGTTTGTTTTTACTTTATAATGTACCATATTTCGGGACATTATGAACCATGAACTATACATCACCACGGACCTATAAACCATATACATGACATCACTCACTGTTTTAGAACAAAATTTATCATAATTTGGTATTTAAAGGGGCCTTTAATAACTGTATCGTACACACAGTATGCCACAAAATAATATAAACAATTTTATAAACAGGTTGAAATTCAAAAAAATCTTCAAAAATCTTCATGTAAATTCACTTACAGCTGGCTTTATACTATTTCTAGGCATAATTGTAAATGTATCTTAATGTTAATTGCTTGACATGAAATTTTCTAACAAGTCCTGCTATATAAATTACAGAATTTAAGCAAGCCTGGAAGACATCTTACCACTGCAGGGCTTACGGGCTTGTGTTAATTTCAACTGCTGGCACATTAGCCATTTTTAGCACTGATAAAATTTAAGACATTCTTAAATTGGAATGAAACTTTAAACAAACCTCAATGTTTGTAATATTCACTGATATATATATATTAGTGTTGGGAATCGGTTCTAATTTTACTATCGATAATCGGTTCCACTCATGTAACCGATTATCGATAGTACAATCGTTTTTTTTAAATACTAGATAGAACCTAAAGTGAAGTTTTATTCAGACACAGTATTAAACTCTTAATCATCATATGCATATACATTATGTCTATGATTGAAGTTATGAAGTTACTAAGTGTTGTTGTAAAAAAACCAGTTATTTTCTTGCTCATTGTGGCTTTCATCATCAATTTTGTTAAAGATAACATCTGAACACTTATTAATATTTTTTTTCAATTTTTTGTTCGATGATCGATTATAACCAAAAATAATCGATTTTCGCCGATTTCAGGCCCAACCAATCGATTTTCGATTATAATCGATCATCGGAACATCACTAATATATAAATATATATGATCAATATTATAATAGATAATGTGTTTATGAAATTTCAAAAGATAAAATAAATTACCAGTATATCAATATAATATTGATTCGCATGTAATTCAAACTCAAGACCAGTCAGTCGAAACAATATATTTATTGTAAAAATAGAATTACAATGGGCTGTATAATATTGACAAGAATGTTCCAATTTTCGCAAAGAAAGGTTTGATACTTTTCTGGTTTGTAAAAAAATGACAAGAATTTAAAAGCCCCTGAATGCTTTTCTAGTTGGCCACCGCTGGGATTTGAACCCAGAACTCTTTCTACATGGTAAGAAGTGTTTTTCTTAAAACTACAGTGGCTGAGTAAAGAGCAGCATGGAGCATTATGTCGTAAATATATAATTTCTTACCAGAATAAGAACAAAAATCATTAATAATAGTACAGTAACGAGGGCATACAGTCATTTTATTAACCAACTTTGTAGGTAATTTCAATGTCAAGTTTATTTTGGCTAAAAAAAAAGGATATATGGTAATCCATCAATGTATAAGTAAGTTATGGTGCAGACACGAGCATGTGAACTCTTGTGTGACCTTGACCTTTGAGGTATGGAACCGGGTCAAGGTCACTGCACATCGTCTCAATGAGGAAAACATTTGTACAAAGTAATATGGTAATCCATCAATGCATAAGTAAGTTATAGTGTGAACACAAAATGTTACAGACAGACAGACAGATGGACAGACTGACAGACGAACGAAGTGCATTCCTATAACCCCTCCCCACTCTATGGCGGGGGATTAAAAACCCATCAATAAGAAAAGGATTCAATCCAAAAAAATCCCCTTATTGATAAAAAGGGCAAAATTAATTTAAGATTTTACAAATATCAATACTGAAATCTTTATTCATACAATAATGGTGAATATTCAATAAAATAGGAGAATTTCAAGATACTTGTAAAAATGAGCATAGACTGCATAGTCCACACTGATACATGTAAGTTGTTTCTTTTCTTCAAACAAATTTTGTCCAACACACAGGGGGCAGAAACAAATTATTTTTATTCTGTCCTTTATGTATATATCTATATTCCTTTAGGCTAGAATATATACAAATAATTTGTTTCTGCTCCCTGTGATCTAACATTAAAAAATCCACATTATTACCAATATCACCAGTTATCACATGCTATGTTTCTGCTTCTGCTTAGGTACGGTGCAGGGCCTGTTACGGCGTAGCGCACCGGGGGGAGGCGTTTAATCAAAATGGAGAGCAGCCCTAAAGCTCTCCACTGTCTGTGCGTGGACTATACTATTATCCAGATGGTTCCAATCCTGACACGTTTTGACAAAGAATGAATGTTTTAACTGCTCAGTTTTGCACTGTTGAATTAAGAATCCTCGATCATGATTGATCACTTTTTGTCAATAATGTTTGTTGTAATACAGTCTTGAAATTTAGTTGCTTTAGTTTGCCTCTTTTGCCTAGCTGGCTGTAGGAACTCTGTAGGTGGTAGTGCTGGCACCAAACCCTCGGCCACCTTATAGAAGAAGATCAGCCTGCTACCTGTTCGTCGATCTTGTAGAGCATGAAGTTTCAACGATTCAAGCATGTTTGATACACATCCTTCTTCTCTGGACTTGTAGTTCCCAGTTATAAAACGGGCTGCCTGACGCTGAACCTTTTCTAGTTTTAAAATGTCCTGTTCATGGAATTTGATTATAAGTTTACAATAATAATTACAAATAACTACAGATAAAATTAGAAAATCCTAGAAAATGTGCAAAAACATCAAACAAGTATCCATAACAATTTGCACATAATTTTTATGCAGTTATCATATTTTTGAAACCTCAAACTATTCGAAAAAAGTGAGGGCACATATGTCAAAACTATTAAAAATGTCAAGAATAGTCATATATAATCAAAGAAAAAAGTATAATAAATCTAAAAAATGCTATGTGCCATGCAATGAATAGTTAAAAATAACACATTTTATCCAAAAAACGTATCAAGGTGACATGCAAATTTTGTCCCAAAAAAGACGGTACCGACTTCTGAAGTATAATTATTCAACTAAGTTTGTCATTTTGGTAAATAAAGAAATAAGATTTCGATTATGTATATTCGTCGGAAATGGAGTGAATAACACCAATATACCAACATTTTATACAAAGGAAAACAAAAACGTTTTTTACATCGGCTCTCCTGATTGTTTACTACTTACACCGCCATTTTGATTTGGTTCCCGTATTCCTAATACTTTTCGATTGCACGACGGGCACCTGGTTTAGCTGATACCGGTCTCTTTTTGTAGAAAAGAGAAAAAGGGTACCAGTCTAGATGTATATGGACGGTTTACAAAGTCAGAAACACTTTAATTACAAGTCCGCTGCAAGTAGATCGCGTAGTAATTTAATTTAGCAGTTTAACTTAATGACTAAACTCTTGGGCATTTTAATTATGTTTGTAATAATACACTTCACTGGCAATCAATTTAAACTTAGATCAATAAATACAAGCTAAAACACTACATTTAATTAATGATGCAAATCAAAATTTCAAAACTACTTTTACTGATTTACCCGCATACATCTATTGTTTTCGAAAAAAATGGCCGAGGAGTTCCGAATGGATTTAACAACGATGGGAGAAGTGAATAATAAACCACGGTGATGAATTAAAAGGACATTTATTCGGTTCCAAGCTATATAATATAATTGAAAACGAGTTAACACTCGTAACATATATAACAACCGCCATAGTAACAATAGGCACAATTTTATCAATAAGTAAATACTACGCCAATACCCATGCAGATACATGTACATCTTCTCAAAAATATAGGGTTAAAACAAACACAGAATATGAACAGAATGGGTTGAAAATAACTCTAATATAGCATACCGCGGGTAGCATAGACAACACAAACAGCGAATATAAAACTATATGTAATAAAACTATATATAACTTGTTTTGTTTGAAAATATGTTGCAGAAATATGTGGAGTTGGAATTGGAGAATGACGAAAAAATATGTGAAAAATGCTGCTGAAACTTTGCATGATATCAGAACAGATTATTAGAGTAGACGTAGTGGAAGGCTTCGATTGCATACGTGACCTCTCATCGCCTTATCATCGAAGAAGTATGCTGATAAGCAAGGCCATAGCCATGTATGGCTTAACCCGCTTATTATCTTGGAATTGGTATGTTCAACCCGCAAACAACTCGCAATCCATAAAGGTGCGAACCTCTATTTATCAAGGTAATTAACGTTGTCGAAATTTGACTCCTGATTAAGGACGGTGAGAAACACAGTTAAACTAAACTACTTTTTTAACGATAAAATCGGACTCTCGCTTCCTCACGCTGGGTAACACAGTTACAATTAGTCACCTGTTGTTTTTCATAGTAGTTCAACTTGTCAACAAGATGACATGGCTAATTAAAGAAAGGAACGGTCTCTGTGCGACACTTAACCAGTATGATGCCATGACGAGCAGGAATATACTGATCCCCCCCCCCCAAAAAAAAAAAAAAATAAAAAAAAAAATAATAAAAATAAATAAATAAATAAATAAATAAATAAATAAATAAAAATAAAACGAAGATGTATACATTTTAATGTTACAAACTAAGAAACAGCATACACTGATACGAGTGACGATTATATGGTGATGAAATGAAGCAAGGAACAACTATGCAATGCAGCATGAATGTGCAACATTGACTAGGTATACCTAGATTACAACATGAAACGTGGTTGACTCAATTATCATATATCTTTACATCGAGCGTAAAGTCAACAAAGTCATTGGGGAAACTTTACTAATGTTTTATAGAAGTTATATCTAATCCGTTGTACATTATGTTTAAACTGTGTAAAGAAAATGGCAATTAAATACTTTTAATATATATATAAAACACTACAGAAGCAAGCTCAGTTGCCAAATGTTTAAACATAAACCATGTTGAATGGCACAGGACAAATGCCAAAGGCATAGAACACAAAATATCGCTCACAAGAAACATGGAACAACAGCACAAAACTCAACAAACAACACAGTGCATATATTCTATATTAAAAAACTAGGTGTGTTTATCAAGGACTGTTAGGTACCTTCTTGGAACGGTCTGTAAAATGTAAATTTACAGGGGGTTTAAACCAATTTGCGTGCACAACCTCACTCTTTCACCCAATATCCAGAATAAAATCAAGTCATTTTAAAACTTGTTTTTGTATGAATGGATATTTTTCAAATACTGATTCTGTGTTTGGAATATATAGTTGCCGTAATACTTGAAATGCATACGTCACAAGTTGAAATTGATTCAAGTTTATTATTATTTTATTTTTACTTCTTCTTCACATATTCATTAACCATCCTGTTTGAAAAGGTGTAAAACTATGACATTTTTATATTAACAGTTTGAGGTATAGATATCAATAAAATCATGACAAAAGCAAAAAAGTATGTACAAATACATATACATCACTCGACACAATTAAACACAAACAGTTACTTGTTACTTCAGAAACGGTGTTAATTAAACACCTCATATCCTTATTTCTAGTTCGTCATTCTGAAACAATCAGGTATACACTTAGCAGTGCGGCTAACATAATATTAATACATTGGTATAAAATAGAAATACCTTCATTTGTTAAAGGATTGCTTTTGTGAAAATTATTAGTATAGAAACCTATGTCTTTAGTTTCTATTTTTAAAGAAACTATTTCGTAATTTCCGGCAACAGTGTTTTTAATCTGAAGTGATCTTGCAACAGTTGGAGGTTCCACGCGTATTAGAAAATGATATCCAGTACAGAATGGTTGTCCATGGTGTATCTGTATACCAACCGCCTTGTCAGTCAGTTGTTTCCCATTTAGCTGTACTGCTATAGCTGGTGGTTGTGGTGGTGGTGGTGGTGATGGTGGTGGTGGTGGTTGTGTTAACATAACTCCATCTTTTAAGTAAAATAATATTTTATAGATAGGAGTATTTCAACGTCAAATAAGAGCAACATGTAAAACAAATATATATTTGCTATTTATTGATGAAGATATCTTTATTGGGAAATTTAAAGATAAAACTAAGACAACAATCAAATATGTGAACAAGGTTTATTGAAATAGGTTTGTTGTATATATTTTGAATACAATTACTAGTGCCAGAATATATAACTAAAAAATTCACCAACCGTGATAATCACTGCGATCTGATAGGCTGTACGAGTGTGCGCACTGAGTCCATATTTTGTCACCTTCACAACTTTCAACGCAATCGACTTGAACGCCAGAGCTTAAATTTCTTGGGACAGGAAAGCACATCCCATTACAATCTTTACATAAGCTTTTGGTATCCACTGACAATGCTTAAAACAAAACAAATCAGTTTTGATTACTCATCTATCTATCATTTATTACCAAAAATACATATAAAAGACATGCATGTAAAAAAGTAACGAGTGAGGGTAACACTATTTTGTTCGAACAAAACCTTTGGACAATTGACTAAGATATATTGTCGTGGGGCGTATAGCGTCTTTCTGGTTACTTGCCATGTTGACATACTTATTTATACACGTGTTTTAAATAGGCATACTACGTCCAACGTTCTATTTTGATTAAAAGTGTTCTTTGTTTTCCAATACCTGTGTGTTGTCTTCTCTTGTGATATATTTTCATATCCATGATAGCATCCTGCCCTAAATATGTTGTCTTTATATCTTTGCCTGTTACTTTGTTTGCTGAACGAATGGTCTTATTTTTCAGTTCTGACCAGAAAATTGTTTCGCCAAATGCAGAAATGGCGAAAGGAGACATAATGGCAAAGTCGGTTTCAAAGATATAGTTTGCATAATGAAGATTCGTATCGGCGGTTCCAATTTTGTGTAGTCTTGTATCTGTCCAGAAAATCCGCTTTCCGTCAAAATCTGAAAAAGAGTACCGATCCACAGTTATTATAAACACAAACTTTCGCATCAATGACGTTGTAAGCATATTCTTTTAAAAACTAATGTTTCATATTTTGATCGAACTGTATTCATTTTCATTTGTTTTCTTTTTAATTAGCCGGTGCTATATACCTATAGTTATTCCATTTGGCCAACCAAGAGCCTGTCCATCAACTTGCTTCAGAGTGTTTTTATGCCGGTTCGAGCAATCGCCGTTCATTCCACACATGTCTATTTTGGAGTTTTCACCCCAATCCGTCCAGTACATTATACTGAAAAGTTAAAGCAGAAAGAGTACATGAGGAGAAACAAACAAGAGGACTTGTCAAGTCATCATTCATCTTTCATTTGCTTTTACGAACAAAACATAAGCAAATAAATACAAAAGCTTCACATAGTGGAATACCAATGCCTTATGATTTTACAGTTTACAAAATAGTCCTACCCATTTTCGGGATCTACAGCTATTGTCCATGGATTAACAATATCAAGAAAAACGATGGTAAATGGATTCTTTCCGTCATAATCGCTTGCCATGATACGATGACTTGAATACTCTGTCCAGTAAATCCGCTTGAATACCCAGTCCACAGCAACAGCATTTACCGATTCAAGATTGAGTATTGTTTCAATGTTATATGCCGGCTGGTTGTCTTTGATGAAAGCCCTTCAATTATGATATATATCAAATTGTACAATCCGGTAACTTACGTTACTTTTTGTTACTTTATATAACTGTTTATAATACATATCTGTATCATAAGTAAATGTAAAAACCTCTTTCGTCAGGGTCAGATAAAGAATTTTGTAAAACAACAAAAAATCCATGTGCATAGATGTAACGATTGTAATCAAACTAATACAAGACTGTGCCAAAGCGGTTACCCGAACATTACAAATGTCGATATCTTGATAAGTGTGTAATGTATGTTGACTTGTTGCGTTGCGTCTCTTGGTGGTGTAAGTGTGTCCGTTACATTTGAGTGTCTAATAGAATCTGGTTTACATTTTATGTTCCTAGGCCTGTACATGTTTTTTTCCATAGTTGTATTAATAATTAACAAAATAAATAATAAGTAAAACCTTGTAAGAGCATCTAACCTCTTTATTTCACTGTGGCTTCCTTCTATATTTGTCCAGAAGAGTATTCCTTCAATGTAGTCAACATCAAAACTCATGCAACCTTTGGTGTCCACAACAAGATCGGTAGTAAGAACATCATCTGATAACGTAGCATTCAACCGTCGAATACCTTGACCGGTACTATATAGAGCCTGAAGGATTTCGTCAGTATCTGAAAGAAAACATTTGGCCTATTGTTCAGTTTTCAGTCCATCGTTGGTAACGTTCAAACTTTTACTTCTGATAGTTTTATGGACACATTTTTGATCTGCAGTACTTCTTATAAACTGTTTCAGCTTTTGTCATTTTATTTTAATGTATAAAATAGCTCATCATATAGTATTAAGTTTAAGTTAAGAGGTTAACAACGATTGTCGCTACAACGTTGATAACTTAAAAACAGTCTAAAGAAGTAATTTCAATTTGTATCAAACCATTAAAAGAATCTTATTAAAAACTTATCACTTAAAAAGACAATGACATTAAATCATACTTGATTGTACCAGCTCTATGTTCTTGTTCTTAATTATTTAAAGAGGATTTGGTTATTGGTTTTCCTGTTAATCAATTAAAATTTCATAACAGAGTTACAGTTACAAAACACTTCAAAATAAAATTATTAAAAAGTAGGCATTAACGATGTCAGATTCCTGCTGTCTATTGAGATGGATTTCGTCAGTACCTAAAGGAAACATCTGGTCGATTGTTCAGTAACTTATATCAAACCTATACAAACTATTTTGATAATCTTATAACAAAAAATAAGAGAAATCACTTCGAAAGGCAATTATATCAAAGTAATACTTGAGTGTGCTAAATCTAAAGCCTTCTTTATAATCATTTACAGAGGACTTGGTTGGATTTAAATTCCATAACATAAAAATGTTACAAGAACCCTGCGTAAGAAAATTATTACAAAGTCACCATTGACGATCTCATGCTCCTGTTCTTTGTTGGAAAGCAAATCACCATAGCCGATCTCAGGTTCCTGCTGTTTGTTGGATTGCGTGTCACCATTGACGCTCTCAGGTTCCTGCTGTTTGTTGGGGAGCGTGATACCATTGACGCTCTCAGGTTCCTGCTGTTTGTTGGATTGCGTGTCACCATAGCCGATCTCAGGCTCCTTCTGTTTGTTGGATTGCGTGTCACCATTGACGCTCTCAGGTTCCTGCTGTTTGTTGGATTGCGTGTCACCATTGACGCTCTCAGGTTCCTGCTGTTTGTTGGATTGCGTGTCACCATTGACGCTCTCAGGTTCCTGCTGTTTGTTGGATTGCGTGTCACCATTGACGCTCTCAGGTTCCTGCTGTTTGTTGGATTGCGTGTCACCATTGACGCTCTCAGGTTCCTGCTGTTTGTTGGGGAGCGTGATACCAGTGACGCTCTCAGGTTCCTGCTGTTTGTTGGATTGCGTGTCACCATTGACGCTCTCAGGTTCCTGCTGTTTGTTGGATTGCGTGTCACCATTGACGCTCTCAGGTTCCTGCTGTTTGTTGGGGAGCGTGATACCATTGACGATATCAGGCTCGTGTTGGCTGTTCAAGAGTGTTTCATTGTCTCTGCTGTTTGTTGAAGCTCCATCAACATCACACTGAAACTGTGTCTCGGCCTTTTTCCTTTCATCATATTCTGGGGAAAAAACAATGCAACATTGTTAAATTCCCTTTCTTGTGAAACAGAATGCAACCCAAAATTTATATTGACTATTATAAAGCTTACCTCTTAAAACAATGTTGATTGAAGAAATAAGAAGCTCCTCTCTTAAGTCTACGTACACTGAAGTTTTGTTAGTGCTAGTAGTGCACCCTTTTGTCTCTACTTGTGTTATGTATTCTCTTTTATTGTCCATACCTTCAATAATAAAAGAAAACTAGTTATTCAAATAAGTGGCACTTGAATATCAAGGATTGATACTTGTAATAAATACTAGCAAAGGATTGGAATATTGAAATAATTCAAATAATTTAAACTTACCGAATGACTGTATTTGTGGTTTATTGGCAGACACCGTCTTATTCGCATGTCCGTAAATGAAAAGAGGTCTCATATCTGAAGACATAAATATCAACGGTATTTATACCACATGAAATTATGTATTTTGATTGGTTTTTCCGACATACGTTGTTTTTTTCTTTATAACTATTTCCAAAACATGAAAAATGGTTCAAAGTCAACATCATGAGGACCATATAGGGCTTGCGTATGAAAAAGTCCATTAAAAACTATTCAGCATTTCAAGCGGATGTTGTGTCATTTTTTACTTGTCCTACTTGTGCGCTTAAAGCATCAGATACTTTTATTTAGGATGTGCCCACTTAAACCACATCACTTTGCGGTCATCTTACACTGGCATATGTCGCAAATCACAGCTTCTGGGAAAATAAAGTGAATATAGACAGTATCCGATCTGAAATTTGCATACAGTTTGTTTCTATATATGATGTTAAAACACCTTGTCTGTGCACAGTGATAATGTCCAAAAAGCAATATTGAACAAACTCTAGATATTTGTAGAACAATAACTCGAACGGGTCCGGATTTTATTTCCTGACCAATATAATCATCCATGCATGCTAATGTGATTAACATGTGACATACGTTTCTTTGTTTTTCCGAATACGTCTAATGTCCATGAACCATACGAAGGCTCACCCCAGAAATGTGTCGATTTAAGGGGCAATGCTTTGTGCGTCTTTTTGCTTGGTTGAGCCATATCCATCATCACAGATTCCGTTCCAAGAGGCGATGTCAGTATGATTTTGAAAACGTCTTTTAAAAAGTCGGACGGGCATTTCAAGATAACCATGGTAACTTTGCGTAGATACCAGTCACACTCAGTATTTGCTTGAAAAGTTGTTATGTTCCCTTTTCCATCTCCGCTACAAAACAGCAGGGGGCGGTTTAATTAAGGATTTAAGCCGTTACTTCAATTATCTAATATCTGTATAAACGTAACAAATGGCAATTCATTTTTTCTCTCAAATTCGTTACAAAAATATAAAGCAAAATAATGAAACTATGACCCTAAGATTAGTTCAATTACGACAAAAATCGACTGGGATCTCTTTTGAAACGTCCTTATGTACTGATAAGTAATAAAAAAAAATATCCAAATGTAAATAAAGGAGAACAAAACGAAATAACAAATAAGTTGTTAAATCCATGTGATTTCTTAATGAATTTTGGGTTTGTTTAATTTCCTATTCATAAATATAGCCAACGAGTTTTAACAGTATTGGTTCGTTAAACAAAACATATTCATACAAAAATACGATATAGTTATTTCTTACCTCTGTACCATAAATGACAATGTCTGTTTTAAAAGGGGAGGAACATTCAACCATGTTTTGGCCTTCATCACAGCTTTTGTTACATTGACAAACCCGAATCCAAAAACTGGATGGACTAGAAATAAAACGAACGAACATTTTTGCGAAGGAGAACACGCGCTTTTTTGTTTGTGCAACAATATATTCCAGCGAAATAAAATGCATCAATTGATAGAGGTATGCTAAATTTATATGAATACAAAAGAAAACAACGGAACATACAGAAATTTTCCGCTGCATTTGGTGTAAAGTTTAAAGATTCTAGCAAACCAGATCGTTCAGCGGACTGAACAAGAACGTGTTGTACATCCAGCCATCGTAAAGAAGGGCTGGAAAAAAGTCACCAATTAAATAGAGCAAATGAAACATGTTTTTTCGGTAAGGGCAATAATTCATGTATCACAACTTTTTAATATCAGTTGAATAACAGCGAAGCAAGGGTCTAGTAAATTAGACATTTGGGAAGTACTGGGCACACCAAGAAGATTACACTTTAACCAAGATCCTGTTAAAAGGCTCAATGATGAGACAAAGCCAAACAAATGACAACGCTAGAAGACAACATACATTAAACAAATATCAAAATATTGTTGTAAATGAATCATCATAAACCATTCATTATACTGTTCACGTGTGGGACGTCTGAGTGTTGAATACATGTATATACATTAATTATAAACAAATTAAACACTTACTTTGCTTCCAATACGAGAGCAACAATTCCAGACATTTTTGCCGTGGCTGCTGAAACACCTCTGAAGGATTTGCTACATGAGTTCTCCTTTGACGCTGTTAGCTAGATGTCAAACAAATCAAGAGATGTAGTATCTCTCCAACCAAGACTGGTTATTCAATTTCTACAATTTCTGTCAAAATAACATTGCAAATCCGTACAGTTCTGTTTAAGATAAACAATGCTGATTTTATGGTTACAGTCAAACCTGTATTAAGTGGCCACCTTTGGGAAAAGGTAAAAGTGGCTGCTTACTACAGGTGGCCTCTTAGTCTAGGTTTGACTTTTCTGACACTTTAGTTTTGTTCAAACAGAGGTCGATTATGTATCTTAACCACTACCTCACCCCACAATCAGTATCATCAGTACCATTATCTGTTAAAAAAAGTACAAATTACAAACTTGTCAGCGCCCCTTGATCTCCCCTCACCAAACGACGATACCAGTGTCGCAGAATTAATGAATCCAGTTGATGGAATGGTCCCTAGTAAGCCGATAGAGCCGACTGATATTACGCGAATACTATTCGAGTGACCACTTCCAACACTGCCAGCTGGGAACACATATATGGACCCTTTTCCAGCCCTGCCCTAAATCAAACAAACGTTTATGTTAAAACTGTATCTTCACTGAGTCAAAACGTTCAACAAACTGAGGAAGCGTAATGAACAAAGTGACATTAATATGTATTGGTATCGTATTATATTAGATGTCAATGTTACCTGTATAGTTCCGTTTTGTATCACCGACCGTATTGTCGAATCAATAGGCCTAAGCTCTTGCTTGAAATCCCAACTATTGGAGTAAATGTCAACTTTGTCAAAACGATGGGACAAGCCTTTTGCCATCGTTTTCGACGTTACACCAGGAAAATTCCAATACGTGGCTTTAACCTTGCCTATTTTGACAGCTGGAATAGGAAAACGAAAGTCGTAACATATGATTTGTTTTTATCTCACTCCACTGCGAAGAGTACTTCAATCTCATACGCAGTTATTTCCCTAGAAGAGCAGAGAAAATACCTGCTAACACGGTAAGAAAAGTTTCATTTTTTAAATAGTTTTTTTTAAACGTTTTTATGCAATATGTAATAAAAGTTCCATTAAAGAACGTTGTTAAGTTATAAATACAATTTTATTTCAATTGAAGGACAATTTCCTGTTGCATGACGTCACTTTCATTGGCGCCGCACTGAAGTGCGCGCCTATTATGGAATGGGAATTTATTTTAGTTAGTGGTAGGAGCGGTTTTTAAGTTGATTGACAGTTTGGTTTTACTGTTATTTTATTATGATTAAAAAATGCAAATTGATGGCGATTGCATGGGTGTTAAAAATGCTATTTATGGTTGAATAGATTGTCTTCAATTTATCTTCAAAACATTATATCGGAAGAACGACAGATAAGTTTAATAACTGTTCCCGATTCGTTTACGTTTTCCGATTGGTTACCTGTAATATCATGTGCCGGAAATGTAAACATTCGGAGGAGTTCCGAATGAAATGTAAAATGTGTGGACCGGTAATTATTTGAATGGGAATAATTATGTTTCAGATTGTTTTGTTATGTTTACTGCATTAATAAACCATGAGGTGAGCTGTTTTCTTTGATTTAATCGATATTGGAATTAAATGTTCACATAACTTTATTTGTTAATGTGTTGAAGGTGACATTAGTAAAATTTTATTACGATTGCCCCCGAGTTGTTTTATTTTTAGAACACTACACATATCCGGATGTTGCTATTTTTAGAACCAGAAGGTATTTTCCCCGCTATTCATAGGTATTATCTATTAATAGTTGGAAATTCGGTGAAGTTTTTTCATGAATATACGTTTAAAATAAGTAAACACTAAAAGTGCACACTGACAGTTGATTACGATACATCTAACAATTTGAGTCATTACAGTAAAACATGGATTATAAGTGAATTATACGCGTAAGAGAAGATTTTCTGTCGAAAAAACTAATGTCAACAATCAGCATGGAACTGGGATATTCGTATCAAAGGGCTATTCATGTAAGTATCCTTGATAAGTTGTGTACGTTTATGTGTTCAAAAATGTTTGTTTTTTAATTTATCTTTGGAATTCTTAAATCATTTTTATTTGCTAAATGTTAGACAGCGTTTTAATATTTCTACTGGATGACAGTACATTTCCGAACAGGGCACAAATCCCGAACACCTGCTAAACCACGCGTTTGTATACCGTGATCGATTATTCGATGATCAAGATCAATACAGAGGCTTGCCTTGACTACACTTGTGAAGTTTCATCTTGTTTTATTAAGTATGTAGTACATGGGGGAATGACGTCAGAGAGCGCACGCGCATCTTTAGGTTTTGCAGGTTATGTTGACCTACATTCAAGGTATTTATAAATAGAAATCACGCTTTACATTTGAATTGCATGTTTTAAAAAACATTGGAAACAATAATTAACTTTGCAGTTAAGTGTTTATTTTATATAGCATACTTATAATTGTATGACCATGTATTTGCGCTTTTCAAGTGTTCGGTATTTGTGCCCTCCAAAGCATAAATTTAAGGGTGATTTAAGCATTTTCGACATGAAATTGATGAGATCGTTAAACTGTACTTTGACAGATGTTGTCACATTAACCAAAGATGTTTCATACGCAATTTTAAGTTACTGTAACAAAAACTCTCCAAGATAATTGTGAAAAACCTCAAAAAGTGTTCGGATTTGTGACCTTAGCCAGTACATGTACTATAAATATACATGTTGCATACATGTACTTTACATCTATTTAAAATTCACCAGTCAATTGTAACCACGGCCCCCCAGGTCCGAGGAATAGCTGGGACTTTGACTTTCGGTCCAGCCAACCCCGGGTAAAATCCTCGTCCTGCGGGGACAAACTGATGGTCAAATCCTCGATAAATGATTATTGTTTACATGTACTCTGATTTGTTATGAAGATATTCATAAAGGGGTGTTCTTCATGTTATTATACATTTTGGACTTGACTTAGTATTGCTTTTCTGGTATATATTCATTTAATGCACAAAGAAATTATTTTAAGTGTTCAGTATAACTTTCACACATTGTTTACTATTATATTTTTGCATATTTGGCCTATTTATGCTTATATATGTGCATTGTTGTATTTCAAAACCTTTGTGAAAAATAGAAACAGTATTATTTCTTTCATACATAGTCTGATACATATTCAGTTTGAATGCGTTATTTTTATCATATTTAAAATATTTGCCATTGTCCAATAAGACACATGCTGTTTTTATGTTAATATCAACTAAAAACATCCATTTTCAACTCTTCTTTACTATGTAAATGAAGAAGTTAACATAATAACTCCATTGACCAGATTTTTATGCAATTTTACATTACATTTTAGTATTATTAAACAGCTAAAAACAAGGCATGTTATGTTATAAATGCATTTCATCTAGTAAACAATGTTCACTTTTTATATAACAGTTCAATAATTATGTTCTATTTATGTTTGCAATTTTCAGACGAAATGATAATGTTTATTAAAGAACTACAAAAATTGTTAAATTGTTATTTCATATCACTTCCTTATGATGAATGAGCATGGTGACGTTGCCCCCTCCCCCTATATGATTAGAACTGCAGTGTACATGAACAATAACTCTATTTCAGCGTATTGCAAGAGTTATTCCCTTTGTATCTTTTCCTGTCCGGAGCATAAGTAGAAAACTACTTTTTTGGAATTTTATTAAACATCATTCAATGGTATTTAGCACAACGAGAGGAAGTGCAGTGGACAATGACTATAGCTCTTTTTAAGCTAATTACATAATTATTGCCCTTTGCCGCTTTCTCTTGACCAGAGCTTTACTTTAAAACTACTTATGGTATTGAAATAAAACTTGGTATATGGGTAGGTGGCAATGACAAAAAGTACAGTGCACAAGCAACCTAATTCTGTCGTGTTCATTAATGTACCCCACCCCTAATGCAATGTTCAACTTGAAACTCTTCAATTTCAATGCTTTTGCCTATGTTGTCAAGCAGAATACTACAAATATTTTGAAAATTTCATGGATGCGGTTCAATGCACCATAATATGCTTGTTGGCCTTGACATTCCTTGTTTTTTAACATATAACAAATGCATAAACTATTAAACGGCGCCCTTTGATGCTTTGCTTCAATGGTCTTTCTTGTTTTCATATGGCAGGCGTGTTGGCAGTGTTTACTGTACGACAAAGGGAAGAAACTGCTGTGTGGAGTTTGAGAGCACTTACTATACATACACGCACAACTTGTATCCTTAATAATACAATGAAAAATACAGGGACAAACCCAGAAGCCAACCAATGTAAGCAAAACCCTAATTAGTGACACATGGCTAGAGCCCAACAAACACTAAACTAACTCAAAATATTTTGTGAATGTGAATTTAAAAAGTATATATAGCGAGGGCGAGAACCTTGTACGTAATTCTTTGAATAATCTTATGCAAAAATAACAGTTTGTCAGATACCTGCGAATGATACATGTGGAGGTGCAGTCTCATATGCTACAATTTAATATTGCGACGTCCATTTATTGTTCATAAGTTGTAAAACCTTTACATATATGTTCACAATAGTTTATAATTGAAATGCTCTTACCGCTTATTTTAGCATTGAACGCCACTCCAACGCTGCACAAATTGTTCCCCTTTACCCCGGCAATAACACTGCTACAGTCATTCCCGTGGCTGAAAGTTATTCGTATTAGTCATTTGTTATAGTTACAGTACTTTTTTTCTATTTTTAACTGCTTATTTATCGCCTTTTAAAAGTTTTCATTATGTTTTGTTTTGGAATGTCTTTTTATGTTTGAGTTGTTTTAATATCCAGTAACTTCTCCAACTGGGGAATACCAAAAATGTTTAGGGAGTTATCAGGCAATATATCAAGCATATACTACTTACATGGTGAAATCGAGCAGTGTATTCAACAGGTACTTACATGTTAAATCGAGCAGTGTATTCAACAGGTACTAACATGGTGAAATCGAGCAGTGTATTTAACAGGTACTTACATAGTGAACTCGAGCAGTGTATTCAACAGGTACTTACATGGTGAAATCGAGCAGTGTATTCAACAGGTACTTACATGGCGAAATCGAGCAGTGTATTCAACAGGTACTTACATGGCGAAATCGAGCAGTGTATTCAACAGGTACTTACATGGCGAAATCGAGCAGTGTATTCAACAGGTACTTACATGGCGAAATCGAGCAGTGTATTCAACATGTACTTACATGGTGAAATCGAGCAGTGTATTCAACAGGTACTTACATGGTGAAATCGAGCAGAGTATTCAACAGGTACTTACATGGTGAAATCGAGCAGTGTATTCAACAGGTACTTACATGGCGAAATCGAGCAGTGTATTCAACAGGTACTTACATGGCGAAATCGAGCAGTGTATTCAACAGGTACTTACATGGTGAAATCGAGCAGTGTATTTAACAGGTACTTACATGGTGAAATCGAGCAGTGTATTCAACAGGTACTTACATGGTGAAATCGAGCAGTGTATTCAACAGGTACTTACATGGCGAAATCGAGCAGTGTATTCAACAGGTACTTACATGGCGAAATCGAGCAGTGTATTCAACAGGTACTTACATGGCGAAATCGAGCAGTGTATTCAACAGGTACTTACATGGCGAAATCGAGCAGTGTATTCAACAGGAACTTACATGGTGAAATCGAGCAGTGTATTCAACAGGTACTTACATGGTGAAATCGAGCAGAGTATTCAACAGGTACTTACATGGTGAAATCGAGCATTGTATTCAACAGGTACTTACATGGTGAAATCGAGCAGTGTATTTAACAGGTACTTACATGGTGAAATCGAGCAGTGTATTCAACAGGTACTTACATAGCGTAATCGGGCAGTGTATTCAGCAGAAACTCTAAACTTAGAGTCACTGTGCAGTGTATGAGCAGATTCCAACATAGAGACATCAGGCAATATATTCAGCAGACTCTTATACAGAGTCATCGGACAGTATATCCAGCAGATTCTAACATAGAGTCAACCGGCAGTATATTCAGCAGATTCTAACATAGAATCACCGGATAGTATATCCAGCAGATTCTAACATAGAGTCACCGGATAGTATATCCAGCAGATTCTAACATAGAGTCACCGGATAGTATATCCAGCAGATTCTAACAAAGAGTCACCGGATAGTATATCCAGCAGATTCTAACATAGAGTCACCGGATAGTATATCCAGCAGATTCTAACATAGAGTCACCGGATAGTATATCCAGCAGATTCTAACATAGAGTCACCGGATAGTATATCCAGCAGATTCTAACAAAGAGTCATCGGTCAGTATATTCAGCAGATTCTAACATAGAGTCACCGGATAGTATATCCAGCAGATTCTAACAAAGAGTCATCGGAAAGTATATTCAGCAGATTCTAACAAAGAGTCATCGGAAAGTATATCCAGCAGATTCTAACAAAGAGTCATCGGGAAGTATATTCAGCAGATTCTAACAAAGAGTCATCGGTCAGTATATTCAGCAGATTTTAACATAGAGTCACCGGATAGTATATCCAGCAGATTCTAACATAGACTCAACCGGCAGTATATTCAGCAGATTCTAACATAGAGTCACCGGATAGTATATCCAGAAGATTCTAACATAGAGTCACCGGATAGTATATCCAGCAGATTCTAACATAGAGTCACCGGATAGTATATCCAGCAGATTCTAACATAGAGTCACCGAGAAGTATATTCAGCAGATTCTAACATAGAGTCATCGGGCAGTATATTCAGCAGATTCTAACATAGAGTCATCGGTCAGTATATTCAGCAGATTCTAACACTGAGTCATCGGGCAGTATATTCAGCAGATTCTAACATAGAGTCATCGGGCAGTATATTCATCAAATTCTAACATAGAGTCATCGGGCAGTATATTCAGCAGATTCTAACATAGAGTCATCGGGCAGTATATTCAGCAGATTCTAACATAGAGTCATCGGGCAGTATATTCAGCAGATTCTAACATAGAGTCATCGGTCAGTATATTCATCAGATTCTAACATTAAGTCATCGGGCAGTATATTCAGCAGATTCTAACACTGAGTCATCGGGCAGTATATTCAGCAGATTCTAACACTGAGTCATCGGTCAGTATATTCAGCAGATTCTAACATAGAGTCATCGGGCAGTATATTCAGCAGATTCTAACATAGAGTCATCGGGCAGTATATTCAGCAGATTCTAACATAGAGTCATCGGGCAGTATATACAGCAGATTCTAACATAGAGTCATCGGGCAGTATATTCAGCAGATTCTAACATAGAGTCATCGGGCAGTATATTCAGCAGATTCTAACATAGAGTCATCGGGCAGTATATTCAGCAGATTCTAACATAGAGTCATCGGGCAGTATATACAGCAGATTCTAACATAGAGTCATCGGGCAGTATATTCAGCAGATTCTAACATAGAGTCATTGGGCAGTATATTCAGCAGATTCTAACATAGTGTCATCGGGCAGTATATTCAGCAGATTCTAACATAGAGTCATCGGGCAGTATATTCAGCAGATTCTAACATAGAGTCATTGGGCAGTATATTCAACAGATTCTAACATAGAGTCATTGGGCAGTATATTCAGCAGATTCTAACATAGAGTCATTGGGCAGTATATTCAGCAGATTCTAACATAGAGTCATCGGGCAGTATATTCAGCAGATTCTAACATAGAATTCAACAGTTACTTACTTTGTAGTCTGGTAGCTTTCGCCGTACATTGGGAATTCCTCTGGTGAAACATCAACACTGTCGTCAACGTAGTTGTAACACGAATCGCTATCCTGTAAAATCAATATAGAAATTAATAATCAAGTTTTTTCGTCTTTCAAATATCATCATTTATTAAAAAATCAGCCACAAAGCCCCGGTCTGTAAAAACTCCATGTTTACTATCAGAAACCAAACATTATAATTGAATGCTCGTTTTTTTTTCGGTGTACAAAGTCCTGAAACAAACACGTGAGCAATATCGATCAGTATTCGTAGAAGTAAGGATGCGCACATAATAGTTTGGTTTCCAAGGCCGAACAATGTGAAAAATAAGGAAATTTACTGCACCCCTCTTCTATACATTATTTTATATAATGTTATAGGTAAAAGTCCGTTGTTTATGAAAAGTGAGTTTGGCCACATGGCCGCTCTTGCGAAAAGGAACTATCCAAGATGGCGTCCAAGATGGCCACCAAATAAAAAAAAACTTACAATATTCGCTGCAAGTTCCGGGTGTTTTACGTTTACACCGACGTCAGTGACGGCAACAATTATTCCCTTTCCTGTAATCCCCATTTTCCACGCGGCGTCAATGCCCTCGCCTTCGTCCCAAAAGGGCGGACATACGGATTCCTACACGAGAAAACGGCAAGTGTAAGCGAAAGTAGTATCTCATTTCATAGTTCAATGTCCAATAGGATTTCTAACCTGATATGTTTAATCAGGGTTCTGAAATTCAGGAATAATCTTGAAATCAGGATTAAGTTGTTATTTTACTTCAGGCTATTGTTCTGTTATACATGTATACTTTTCTCGATTCTCGGAAATTTGCATGAAAAACAGTACGAAGAAGCTTGAAATCAGAGTACTAATAAATGACTTTGGAAACCATTTCAAAAGGGGTCCAAGCCCCTTCACCCTCCTTTGGACATGAAACCCTATGCCTCATTCTCAAACTGACCCCGGTTATTTTTCGGGATTTACAAATATTAGCTGTTTAAGAACCCTTGATTAAATGGTTCCCAATGAAAAAATGGTCTATTGTGTTGTTGTTGGTGGTGGTGGTGGTGGTGGTGTCGTTGTTGTTTAGCTATTGTATTACTAGTTTATCATTATCAAGGTAATTTATGAAACCAAAAATATTTTTTGTTTTAAATATCCAACCTAGACCATACTTACACACGGATCTGTATAGCTAGTCTCGGGGATCACATCGGCTAAAATAGGATTTGTTTCAGTCATATTTTTGTTTGGTTCGGAAAACATAAACGGTGTAATATCAACAATCCATCCGTAAATCAATTCCAGTAGTTATGGCAAACCCTTTTTTTGGTAAGACCGTGCTTTTAAGTTTTAAAGGCACTTCTATTTTAAGTAAACTTTTACATTTGATATATAAGTGGGTGTATACCTGTATACGTCATGTATGCTTGGAAGTCGGAAGGCAATATTTTGCTTAAAATAAAGACTTAAAATAACTTTTCTTTTACTACACCATTTTAATTAAACAAATGGCCCTCTATACCCCTTGGGAGAGATCCGCACTCGTTTTATTACCGGAGTTTGATACGGTGACTAGTTTCATCAAACACTTCGACAAACCTGTTACCACAATAATGTTTTGACAGTGCTCCGTCAGACGGCGGTTTTGTGAAAAGGTTTGTCGAAGTGTTTTAAGAAACTAAACTCTCAATCAAACTATGGCAATAGACCAAAGGCGGGGCTCCGTAAGCGGCGTAGATTGCGCTTTGTTTTATTTAAAATGGTGAAAATATAGCGAAGTTATCTTTGTTTCAAGTCTTCATTCGAAGCAAAATGGTGCCTTCCGACGTAGCATTTAAGACGTAATTTGTCACGTGGTATACACACATTGTATATTCATTGAGCAAAATATCTCCGGAACACACTTACCTTTCACACAATGGGATTTGCGGTCCACCAAAGTCGAATGATACCTTAAAATGTTCCTAGCTCGATTACACAAGGTTTCAACAATTTGTACAAATGAATGAGTGTCTGTCATGTAAAAGAACATTTTTAGGTTTAAACACTAATATAAATTATAAACTATCACGTCCTTCGTTCAAACCAAAATATTTCATGAAGTTTAAAAAATATTAATGCATTTAAACAGGATAAACGCTCCACTCATTTTGACGAAATAGATAACACGAAGCGATCATTCGCAAATGCAAACAAAAGCAAATCAGAAATATTTCGGAAAGTTTAGGTGCGTTTCTAACAGCTCCTCAACCATCTAAAGAATCGCATATACATCTTAAAAGCTTTCTATTATTTGTTAGAAAAAGAAAGCCATATCCATTATAAACGAACTTAAATCGGCGTAAAGAAAGATAACAAGATATGAGTTTATTGAAGCAAAAAGAAACAAAAAGGTCAGTAAACGCAAATATGGTGAATACGTGCAAGATGTAATGGTTCTTAATGAAGAAAAAGGGGATCTAAATGAAGAAATAGGGGTTTTACATAGAGAAATAGGGGTTCTAAATGAAGAAATAGGGAAGTAGAGGTTCTAAATGCAGAAATAGGGGTTCTAAATGAAGAAAAAATGGGTTATAAATGAAGAAATAGGGGTTACAAATGAAGGGTTACAAATGAAGAAAAATGGGTTATAAATGAAGAAATAGGGGTTACAAATGAAGGGTTACAAATTAAGAAAAATGGGTTATAAATGAAGAAATAGGGGTTACAAATGAAGGGTTACAAATGAAGAAAAATGGGTTATAAATGAAGAAATAGGGTTCTTAATGAAGAAATAGTGGTTCAAAATAAAGAAATAGGGGTTCTTAACGAAGAAATAGAGGTTCTTAACGAAGAAATAGAGGTTCTAAATTAGACGTTCTAAATGAAGATAAAGAAACAGGATCATTAACGTTAAAATCAAAACCATACCCTTCAAAACATTCACCACAAATTCCTGGAGACGCTCCGCCACACGGGCTGATCAGGTGTCTGTTAAGTTTCAAGCAATCCGTTGAACACGGAAGACATTCGTCCGGTGTCCCTTCCGGCCTGTATGTCCCTTCTTGGCATACCTTGCATGGGTTACAAGACATATGACCAGTGTCGGCAATAATATCTGTTTGAATCTGGGAAATCAAAGTTAAACCCGTTGTTGTTCAGTATTTTTGAAAATTTAATCGTCGCGTTTCCTACCTACCACTTGGATTTCAAATCTTTGCACGGCGTAGGTCATATTTTTAACTACCAACATACATTTTACGGACACAATTTCGAAATTAACCTTTTCATTACAAAAATAAGTGTATAAAGTAGCAAACGTATTTAATATACATAAATAGCTTTAATAAAACAAGCACGTGTGTATACATTTAAGAGAGTATTGGAACTGGATGATTGGAAGTTTTATTTTTATTTAAGGCTTTAACTGAAACCCAGGCCACCGTACCACCGTATAGTACGCTTTAATTAAGTCCTTTAATAAATATTATACTGCAATAAGTTGTATGTTTTCGTTGCAAGCATATTAAATTATGTATAAACAGTCGAACCCCGTTGGCTCGAACTGGATGTAAAGAACCGATTTCCTTATATTGGCGGTAAGCATTCCCGCTTGGCTCGAGTTTCCCGAGGCTCGAGGTATCTACGCCGGTTAATAGGAGTTCGAGCAAGCGGGGTTTGACTGTACACTACAAACATGCAAATTTAATGTATTTTATTGAAGTTTAATCCGTTTTAAACAATTTCTCGAATGACAATGTGTACAGCAGATTTACGGCAGACAGTTATCGGTAATTAAATCACTTTTGTAAACTTAAAATATGTTTTTTTTTGTGAGAAACACCGTTATTTCTTACATATATGTATATACATTATTTACGCAAAAGAATATGAAACAATATCAAAACTAACACAGATAAAAACATCAAAAGGACGAGTGTACAGTACGGTGGAACGATCGCCCGGATTTTAATAATAGCTTATATTTAATGTACTGAGAACCATTTGCTTTCAGCCACGATCAGTATACTTGTTTATCGCTGTAATATCCACCAGGACAAAGCATATACGCATCCGACAACGTCACCGAGAGTCCAAAATATTGAAAAGCTAAAGAAAACATCGCAAAACACTCCAATCCAATTGAAGCCTCCATGTTAATATATGTACTGAATAGACAAACTTCGTGGCAATAATTTATACTTTGGTGAAATCTAGTAAAAATTGCAAACGTTGTATTTTATTCTGAATCAGTAAAACAATCCCCTTTCATCGAATCAACGGAAAACAGTTATTCATAGGAAGCTTAAGGGGAAAGTCCAGTTGCTTTAGACATGTCAAGTTGTATTGTTTTGCCATTGTGCGCTCATTGACAAGTGGTTATTTCCGCGTAAATCGTGTCATTTAAACATCTGTCCACTTGAAAACAGACATCAAAGGCGTCCATGTACATGCAACATCATATGTAATCACCGATCATCGATCATAAGCTCAAGATTTATTATTGTATATTTTGGAACACTTTTGTGACGGGTAATCAAGTTTTGTTATTGTATCTTTGGAACATTTGGGTAATGGGCAACCGATAACGCTTCAGAATATGTCACGACGACGCTGTCGTTGTTACCTATTTGATATATTTTACACACGTGAGGTTGGGTTGTCCGCTGACAAAGGACACTCAAATAATTTACCCACGATTGAAATATATATCTTTAAAAACAGAATCATATAGTGTTAATCAAATCGTTTCATTAAAAGTAATTAAAACATGACATATTTTTGTTTATACCTCATTTGTTTATTTGAGTTTATCAAGGTCTGCCCGCGCCCATTGGCTGCATTATGGCTTGAACCCGCCGTGACGCCATCACGACTTAACCAAAAGTGACATGAGATAGAAGTGACAGCTAGCAAATCGCAGTCAAATGCAGACATTGGAAGACTTGAAGAAACAGAGTGAGATACAAGAGATCCGGGTGCGATACCCTAGCACTTTGCGATGAGACCTCTTGGTTCTTTAACGTGCTCGGTGTCAAGCACGTTTAACGTATTTCGGTATGACGCGGTCTGGGATCGAACCCACGACCTTCCGATCCGTAGGCGGACGTCTTAACTACTAGGCCACGGTGACGGTTCATATCCTCTATTTTGTTTTCAAGTTAAACACTGAGAACAATTTCATTACCACAGCTATCATGCAGCATAACGAAAATGTGATGCTAAGATCATTTATTCTCCACCGTCAGATAAGTAGATCCAAAAATTTAACCATGCTCGAAATTCTTTTCCTGCCCACGGGCAAAGATAAAACAAGTATGGAACTCCTTTTTAATGGTCATCACATTGTAATAACCTCCCTTGTTAAAGACTGTCGTCTGAAGCATCATGGAAACCTTGTCTTGTGGCAATATTTAGAATGCTAATTAATTATTTCTCGCTTCAAATGTCACCATAAAAATGTCACGCACCTTTCAAGAAATAATGCTTCACTCTCCTCAGAACTATTTTAAGACCGATTTGACTATTAACATAATCTGAATCACTGCGCGCATATCCATGCCAACCACGAATAATCGCATATCCATCCGCATTTATTTTCATTACGCAAAAAAAGAGTTCCAGCAAAAAATACATTTTTACTTAATTTTGTTTAATTGATGTGGGAGAAAAATCATCTAACATAGCCGCTCGTGTAAGCTAGGTTCATCCCGACCCTCGCGCAGGGCGTTTTGCGGAAACTCGGTAAACTTCGTTTCCGCAAAACACCGTATACTCGGGTCGAGATGAACCTATCTTACACTCTCGGCCATGGAAGACACTAATAAGCTAACGCAGTACTACTAAGATATTTAATGACACGGGGGACAGGGTACGAGCCCGGCACCTCTGGCCCATCGACCTTATTGGCTGCGCAATTATATTCAATTTTGTTTAAAGATGCACTCTTACTCCCATATAAGATTTACCACAATTAATAATATTGTTTTAATATGCCAAAAAGGATGAATAAAAGTCGAAAACAATGGTTCTTATAATGGATACTGAGTTAAATTGGAAAGAAATGAGCAGGAAACACGGTATTTCTCCCTTATGAGACTAAAGTAAAACACAGTAAATCTTTAAGCATTCACCAATCATTTAATAATTTTGCGCTTTCTGCTATTAAATACACGGCTACAATGCATTATTTAGTAAGTAATCCACGTAATATCCACGGAAACCAGTAAGGTTTGTCAGTCAAAGTTGATGTTTGTTATACATGTGTATGTATTGATTTTGAATAAGAATGTCACTTTAGTATAGCATATGAACATATTTCCTGTAAAGCCGCAAGATTCGTCACCATTTGATTGTCTTGTTTTGTTTTCGTTCAAGGCGATCAATTAAACATACACTTTAACAAAGTCATCGATTTTCCCGACAATTTTTGTTATCAGCTAGATGGGTAATTAGCATATTATTGATCTAACATCAATCGGACCCCGGTCATTTTCCCATCGAAAACAACCTCGGAAGAATATGGACGGTTTACATTGTGAGGTGTCTTTACATTTAACTACGCAGCAAGTAGATCGCGTAGTAATACCAATTTAGCAATAAAAATAATGACTTTACTCTTTGGAAATCTTAATTATTTATGCAATAGTACACTTCTTTGGCAATCAATTTAAACTTAGTAATACAGAATACCCCTTTAAACACTAAAATTATTTAAAAAAAAAATACGAACTACTTCTACTAATTAACCGGCATATATCCAAGAATGTTTTCGAAGGAAAATGGCCGAGATGTTCCGAATCAAGTTCAAGAGGCCAAATTCGACAAGTTATTTAATTTTTCAATCCTGATTTTAAACAAATGAAATCACCAAAGCCGAAAATGCCCCTTTCATGTAAGCAAAGATGCTTGTAACAAAAATAGGTCGTTATCAGAAAATAAAATAATATGTTGAATTTAGATAGGAAAAATTTGGCACAAATACTCCACTTCCCGAAAAGCGTGAATAGCCTTAAAAATTGAACGATTTCAAATTTAGTTTACACAATTATGTTCTAATGAGTATCTAGTATTGCCGTATGAATTTAAACGCAAGAACAGACAAACAAAACTTCGTTTCAATTGTTTTATTCAAAATACCAATCAACCAATGATTGGTGAAGCTATTATGCGTGTGAGGGCATTCATGAGAGGGTATTTGCCCATGCCACATGTACCGCTGAAGTCGTCAAGGTCAATGGCCCAAATCATCGCACCTGCCAGACCTTCCGCCCGGATATATTGAGCCTGTTGAAAAGAAAAACACAATATATGAGGTGTTGGTCGTGTGATGATAGTCGTTCTCTTACATAATGTGTACTATACTCATTATGTATTATATTTGCTTTCTTAACCATGAAAGGGACTACACACCAGATGGTACAATTGTAAGAATAAAAGAAAATTGCCAGAATTCATATAAAATTAACATCGTTGTGTACAAGGCAATAAATCTTACTTACTGATGTATTACATCGCTAAAAGACACATGTATATCTCGCAGGCACTACCACGTAAATACCAAGTTTTTTTTAAAAAAAACGTCGATATATGTGTCTGTTCTAATCACGTGACGTTCACATGCTGAGTATACACAATATAAACTAGAAAACCATATGCACTATTTTAAAACGGGTTAACTAAGCTGAGACAGCGACAAAACACCCTTAAGATATGTAAAGTGATGTATTCTCGGCCTCATACTAGCTCGTATTTACAATTCTAAGCTAGCTTGTTTTGAGGAAATAATGTATTTGCCGATTTTGGTATCATTCGGTGTCTTGTCCCTTTAAAATCAAAAGCTGCTTAAAACCAATGCTGCTTATATAAAATATAATATAAATAAAAATGAAATATGCTTATATAATTCAAAAAGGGGAGAATTTTTACACCCGATCTATTTAACACTTAATCCTTTTAGATATCATCCATTTGAGTTCCGTTTTTATACGACTTATTAAGAGGTTACAATTACACATTTCATAAAACAGATTGCCGAATCTAATACAGAAATTTGAATTATACCTTTTCTCGAATGCTTCCCCTATCATCATATCCCACCCAAAGGTTTCCATCTATGAAGTACGGGACACGCTCTTCACTTAGAATGACGGGGGTGATGTTGTGTGCATTGATTAAAGCGCAGATCTGAAACGCCAAAAAACAACAAGTTTTAGTGGAAAACGATTATTTTTCATAGTTAATTGCTATTTGTTTTCGTTTATTTTCTTTTGACTGCGATTAATTTTGTCTCTGTAAATCGAACTTTTCTGATCTTACAGCCAGGTAAGTAACGAGACCAATATACAGGTAAATAACGCCACCAACATTCAGGTAATAACGAGACCAACAGCCAGGTAAGTAACGAGACCAATAGCCAGGTAAATAACGACACCAACATTCAGGTAATAACGAGACCAACAGCCAGGTAAGTAACGAGACCAATATCCAGGTAAATAACGACACCAACAGTCAGGTAATAACGAGACCAACAGCCAGGTAAGTAACGAGACCAATATCCAGGTAAATAACGACACCAACAGTCAGGTAATAACGCCACCAACAGTCAGGTAATAACGAGACCAACAGCCAGGTAAGTAACGAGACCAATATCCAGGTAAATAACGACACCAACAGTCAGGTAATAACGCCACCAACACTCAGGTAATAACGAGACCAACAGCCAGGTAAGTAACGAGACCAATATCCAGGTAAATAACGACACCAACAGTCAGGTAATAACGCCACCAACAGTCAGGTAATAACGAGACCAACAGCCAGGTAAGTAACGATACCAATAGCCAGGTAAATAACGACACCAACATTCAGGTAATAACGAGACCAACAGCCAGGTAAGTAACGAGACCAATATCCAGGTAAATAACGACACCAACAGTCAGGTAATAACGAGACCAACAGCCAGGTAAGTAACGAGACCAATATCCAGGTAAATAGCGACACCAGCATTCAGGTAATAACGAGACCAACAGCCAGGTAAGTAACGAGACCAATATACAGGTAAATAACGACACCAACATTAAGGTAATAACGAGACCAACAGCCAGGTAAGTAACGAGACCAATATCCAGGTAAATAACGACACCAACATTCAGGTAATAACGAGACCAACAGCCAGGTAAGTAACGAGACCAATATCCAGGTAAATAACGACACCAACATTCAGGTAATAACGAGACCAACAGCCAGGTAAGTAAAGAGACCAATATCCAGGTAAATAACGACACCAACATTCAGGTAATAACGAGACCAACAGCCAGGTAAGTAACGAGACCAATATACAGGTAAATAACGACACCAACATTCAGGTAATAACGAGACCAACAGTAAGGTAATAACGAGACTAACAGCCAGGTAATAACGAGACTAACAGCCAGGTAATAAAGATACTAACAGTAAGGTAATAACGAGACCAACATCCAGGTTATAACGAGACCAACAGCCAGATAATAACGAGACCAACAGCCAGATAATAACGAAGCCAACAGCCAGGTAATAACGAGGCCAACAGACAGGTAATAACGAGACCAACAGCCGGGTAATAACGAGGCCAACAGCCGGGTATTAACGAGACCAACAGCCGGGTAATAACGAGACCAACAGCCGGGTAATAACGAGGCCAACAGCCGGGTAATAACGAGACCAACAGCCGGGTAATAACGAGACCAACAGCCGGGTAATAACGTGACCAACAGCAAGGTAATAACGAGACCCACAGCCGGGCAATAACAAGAACAACAAACAAGAATATAACAAGACCGACAATACAAATTATTAATGTAGTTTTTAGTGTTTCCATAGAATTGAGGATAAATCCAAATAATGTGAGCTTCGTATTCAACATTTTCAACATTAACTAACAAGTGAGTAGACAACAATGGGCCGATTGTTGTTTTGTTAAAGTGTTTTTACGTCATCGTTGTGAACTTTGATATCGCTACTGATCTGGATGTTTAATGGACACAACTTGCGATCTGCTGTATTTCTGATAAGATTTGAGACGACTGTTTAGCCGAACTTATTTGTACTTAAATTTGCATTATCAAACAATACACGTTCAACAGTTAAGAGCGATGACGTTAACAGCAAGTTCTAAACAATTAAATCGGCCAATTACTATACAGATTACATATATAATTATAAATTTCTTCATCAATACTGTTTGGTTACTGCTATGGAACGGTCAGTGAAAACGAAGTGTACTAGGGAGATAAAGGGGGGGGGAGTATCCTGTTAGCGGGATAAAAAACCCCACACTTTTCCCATCATTTCAAACCCCACACTTGTCCCATCATTTCAAACCCCACTTGACCTATTATTTCAAACCCCACATGACACTCTATTTAAAACCCCACTTGTCCCATCATTTCAAACCCCACATGACACTTCATTTCAAACCCCACTTGTCCCATCATTTCAAACCCCACTTGACCCATCATTTCAAACCCCACTTGTGCCATCATTTCAAACCCCACACTTGTCCCATCATTTCAAGCCCCACACTTGACCCATCATTTCAAACCCCACACTTGTTCCATCATTTCAAACCCCACTTGACCCATCATTTCAAACCCCACTTGTCCCATCATTTCAAATATCACACTTGACCCATCATTTCAAACCCCACTTAAACCCCACTTGTCCCATCATTTCAAACCACACTTGTTCCATCATTTCAAATACCACACTTGACCCACACTTGTCCCATCATTTCAAACCCCACATTTGTCCTATCATTTCAAACCCCTTACTTGGCCCATCATTTCAAACCCCACTTGTCCCATCATTTCAAACCCACTTGACCCATCATTTCAAACCCACTAAACCCATCATTTCAAACCCCACACTTGTGCCATCATTTCAAACCCCACACTTGTCCCATAATTTTAAACCCCACTTGACCCATCATTTCAAACCCCACTTGTGCCATCATTTCAAACCCCACACTTGTCCCATAATTTTAAACCCCACTTGACCCATCATTTCAAACCCCACTTGTGCCATCATTTCCAACCCCACTTGACCCATCATTTCAAACCCCACTTGATCCATCATTTTAAACTCCACTTGATCCATCATTTTAAACCCAACTTGCACCATCATTTCTCGAGGTTAAAATTAAATATATGTCTCATCAGAGTCAACATCACCATGAAGAAAATAACCTTAAAAGAAAACGACAAAAAGTTAACATTTAAAGAATTAACCTCACTTAAAAAAATCTTCAAGTACTCAACAACCAGTTTAGACATAACTTGCCCATGAATGGATCAAGCTGGAACAACAGTGCCAACGCAACAAAGGTTAAGTTTAAACGTAATCAGTCAATAAAGTCAGGTGCGTAGCTGACTGTACACAAATGCGCAGTTACGTTATATAAAATTAACAGGTCGAAGTTTTTGTCACTAAAACCCCCCGTATTTGAAATAAAAACCGAAGGGGGGGGGGGTAGGGGGTGCAGGGGTTAATATGCTGTCCTTCACCGTTCTGCGTAATCCCAAATTGGTCTTAGCTACGTGCCTGACAGTTTAATGTGTATGACTTTCTTGAACCTCAGATGGAAAATTATACGTTTTAAAATATTTTCTATGAAAATGGAAAAAAGGTATGCCTTATATCTATCTTTTTCACGTCGATGAGCCATAATGGCCAAATCTACATGTCATATTTTGTTATTAATAACAACTATTTTATCGCAGGCTTACCTCATAATACGGCATAAAGTCACCGTCGGTAACATTCGCGCCAATTTTGTTGTCGTTGATGTCCGCTAAAGTAAACTCGCGGCCATATAAGGGAAGACCCATCAGAAGTTTGCTTCTCGGAGCCCCGTTAGCCACCCAGTGGCGCAAGAAGCGGTCCTATTTGAGATAAAGTATATGAACTGAGTGTATGCGGACCTTTAGAAATAGTTTTAATTTAGGATTGAACATTTTGTGTTTTTAATTTCTGTTAGAATTGATATTGAAATTACAGCGGCTTGATGACTAGAGCTCATTTAAGTCATAATAAATCAGTTCAACTAGCCAAAATTGTATTTTACACACACTTGAACATGTATACCATCAATATAATACATTGTCTTAAAGATAAAATGAGATTTTACAAAATTCAAAAGTACCCTATACTGTAATATGAAACATTTTCGCCGGGCGAACATTCTTCACTTGTTTCATGTTCAAGTATGTGTAAAATATAATTTTGGCTAGTTGAACTGATTTATTATGACTTTAATGAGCTCTTGTTATCAAGCCATTGTAATTGAAATGTGAAAAAAAGTATTTACAAAATCTTGGCCATATCCGATGAAATCTGAAACTTAATTTCGCCTAATGGAACTTATAAAATAGCTACAATATTGTGATGTCAAACGTTCAGTCATGCATCTACTGTATTAATGCCGTCGGTCGACCAGATAAGCACTAGTTAACGGTGCGATAAAAATGACCCACTGGCACCGGATGTTCAAAATCGATTTTTTTTTTTTTTTAAATCAAAACAAATCTTAAAATTCCAAACTTAAAATTATAATACCAAAATTGTGAAAAAAATATATATACAGTACAAAGTAAATATTTATATAAAAACAACAACATATTTTTCAATCTTTTTTCACACTTTTGGTCTTTTTTGATTTTTGAAAACCCGGTGCAAGTGCAATGACCACCTATTATATCATTTAAACGAACGTCCGACTTACCACATTATACTCATACTGACTATAGAGGGCGCTGTGTACGTTAGCGGTGTCCTCCCACTCCCCATGGAAGTCGTACATCATTAGGTTGATTAAGTCCACGTATCTGACATCAAACAGTAAACATTAAAGGGACTAGACACCAGATAATATAATTGCCAGAAAAAAAAGAGAAAATTGTCAAAAACTTACATAAATAATAAATAATATCGTTGTGTACAACGCATTGAATCTTTATGATGTATCACATCGCCTACGACACATGTATCTTTTGCAGGGTTTTTTCCGCATTATTCCAGTTAAAATTTACTGGAGTTGCTACTAAGGAAATCCAAGTAAGTTTAGAAAAAAGCATCGGCCTTTTTATCAGTGCTCATAAACATATATGATTTAAACTGGGAAATTATTATGCGCTATTTTTAAACGGGGAAACACAGGTGAGACAGCAACATGATTGTTGCATTTATTATTTTAATAATGTAAAATGATGTATTAACGGCCTTCTACTTGCTCGCATTAAGTTCTAGGCTTTGTTTGAGAAAGTGCTGTATTTGCTGATTTTTGGACCATCTGGTGTTAAGTCCCTTTAAAGAAAAAATACCGGTACTGGTATAAGACAATGCATTGCTAATGAACACGTATGGGTTAGTTATTAAGAAAGTATGCATTTTCTTCTCTAATTTTTAAAATTAATTAATGATATCATTTTTTGGAATCGTTTTGGAGGCATTAATCACGTGGTATACACACACTTATTGTGCACTCGGTTGACCAGAGGCATGGTCCCCTTTTAAGAGTCTATTTTATTTTGCCAAACACGACAATAAATGCTACTTATAATTTCATCACCACAAACTATCAGTAATAAACGCCAAAAACATAAATCATCTTTAACCGTCAAAATCTACAAATTATCAGAAATAATAATGATGTCATTCTGTCTGCATATTGTTAACAAAGCCTCAGTAAGATACGGTCTAACTCATATGGTAGCAGTTAATCCGAATCTCTTCGCACTGGCAAAGGCACAGACACTGTAAAGTATGATGTAGATTTTCAATTATATAACCCTAGTGGATTTGCAGCTTCGATAATATGTTGAAATACCGTCAATAAATTTATTATGTCCCATTTTTTTCTATTTCATATCCTATTATGTCCCACAACGTGATGAGCAGTCCGTTAAAAGTTGTGTTTTCAGGGTCAGGACCATTCGGAGCTCCTCGGCCATTTTTATCGAAAACAACCTCAGACGTATGCCGGTACATCATTAAAAGTAGTTTGTATTGTTTTAATTATATCATTAATTAAATGTAGTGTTTTAGAGTTGTATTTATTGATCCAAGTTTAAAGTGATTGCCAGTGAAGGGTATTATTGCAAACATAATTAAGATTACCAAGAGTTAAGTCATAAAGTTTATCTGCTAAATAAAATTACTACGCGATCTACTTGCAGCAGACTTAAACGTACCACGTATTAAGTGTGTAAACCGTCCAAATACATCCGAGGTTGTTTTTGATAAAAATGGCTGAGGAGTTCCGAATGGGTCAAGACTGATTTTTCCCAGCTGACGGGTCACAGGGAACTATTTAAAGTGCACGGGGTGGCTGTTGGGATCTGCACCACACTGTCAAGCCTCTGTGTGTGTGTGTCAATTATGCCAAAACGAGGCTAACTTTAAAACATAACGTATAATCAGTCGCAAATGCTCCACTCCCTTATGTAATACTCTACATAGTAAAATGAACGAGTTAGGTGTACTAATAATATCAAATACCAGTGTGTGTATACCACTTGATAAATTGCATCATAAATGCTACGTCGGAAGGCAATATTTTGCTTAAAATGAAGACTTTAAACAAAGATATTTACTTGACTATTTTTTTCACCATTTTAAATGAAACAACGCGCAGTCTACGCCGCTTACGGGGCCCTACCTTTATTCTTTTACCAAAGGTCGATTGAGGGTTTAGTTTCTTAAAACACTTCGACAAACCTTTTCACAATTCGGCCGTCTGACGTAGTACTGTCAAAACATTATTTTGGAAACAGGTTTGTCGAAGTGTTTGAGGAAACTAATCACCTTATCAAACTTCGGTAATAAAACGAGGGCGGGGCTCTTTAAGCGGCATAGACTGCCCTTTGTTTTATTTGAAATGGTGCAGTGAAAGAAAAGTGATCTTTGATTTAAGTCTTTATTTTAAGCAAAATGTTGCCTTCCAACGTAGCATATATGACATAATTTATCACGTGATATACACACACTGTCACAGTAACTACATCATTCGGAACTCCTTAGCCGTTTTCATCGAAAACAGCCGCGGGTATATATTGGCGGTTCTACATAAATCGGTTCACTTTAACTACGTTTCAGGTAGATCGCGTAGTAATTTAATTCAGCAGTTAAACTTAATGACTTAACTCTAGGGAATCTTAATTATGTTTGCAATAATACACTTCACTGCCAATCAGTTTAATAGATCAACAAATACAAGCTAAAACGCTACATTTGATTAATGATATAATTCAAAATTTTGCGAACTACTTTTACTGATCTCGCGGCATACATGCATTTCGATACAAATGGCCGAAGAGCTCCGAATGTTAATACTTACTGAACGATGCCGCTCACGTCATACGACTCAGCTATCCGATCTTCGTGGACTCCGGCGGCGATTGTCAAAATCAGTTTGTCCTTCCCGTTTGCAATTTGCGGATCCTGGTCTATTTCATTGCGCAGCGCCTGTGGAAGAAAAACGCATTGTATACTTTTAAAATAACTTCTTTGTTTTCATTATCTGTAATTTCAAAAATTATAAATATGGCATTTTAAAATAAATGCGCAACATAGCATCTAAGTGATCCTTGTTAACTAAGGTCATATTTTTTACGATAATAATGAAAATATTTCTTTAACGAAAGAAAAGGCATGTGTTCCTGTAAACTATCGTCCTATTTCCCTACTTAATACAATGGAAAAAGTGTTCGAGCGGGCAGTATATAAACATTTTTTTAACCATCTTCGTGATATAAACTTTCTAACCTCGTTTCAGTCAGGCTTTCGGCCAGGTGACTCCACTGTTAATCAACTTACCTTCCTTTACAACACTTTTTGCAAGGCATTAGATGATGGCCTTGAAGTTCGAACAGTATTTTTTGATATTAGCAAGGCATTTGATAAAGTTTGGCACAAGGGTTTGCTTGTGAAGCTTCAAGAAACAGGTGTCCATGGCAACTTACTATCATGGTTCCGTGACTATCTCAATAATCGTAGGCAACGCGTAGTTCTCCATGGCTCCATGTCTAGTTGGGCCCAACTTGAGGCCGGTGTTCCGCAAGGTTCCATTCTAGGTCCCCTTTTATTTCTTATATTCATAAATGACATTGTTGTTAATATTGGTAGTAATATTAGGTTATTCGCAGACGATACCAGTCTGTACTTTCTGGTTGATGAGCCCCTGAGGGCCACTGAAATAATCCAGAGGGATATTGATAGCATAACTACTTGGGCTGATAAATGGTTAGTAACCTTTAACCCTGCAAAAACTATGTCAATTTTGTTTTCCCGAAAACGACAACCTTGTTTCTATCCCGAGTTAACTATGTATGGTCAACAAATTTCAGAAACTAACTCGCACAAACATCTTTGTTTGGTCCTTTCCAGTGACTGTACATGGCACGAGCACTTTGAATACATTAAAAGTAAGGCCCTCAAGCGCATATGCATCATGCGAAAGCTAAAATTCCGTTTGGACAGAAAATGTCTAGAAATTATCTTTTTTTCATACATTCGCCCAATTCTTGAATATGCTGATACAGTGTGGGATAATTGTACAGACTATGAAAAAATGAACTTCAAAAGATTCAAAATGAGGCCGGTAGAATCGTCTGTGGGGCTACAAAGCTAGTATCTATTTCCGTTCTTCACAAGGAACTGAGCTGGCCTACTCTTTCAGAAAGACGACTCAATCACAAACTATGTCTCTTCTATAAAATGGACAACGGCCTTGTACCTGAGTATTTATCATCCCTTACACCCCAAACTGTTGGTTCTCATAATTATCCACTACGCAATGCATCTAATACAAGAACGGTTATGTCACGTACTAGTTCTTACTTTTCCTCTTTCCTTCCTTCTTCTGTACGTGCATGGAATGAACTTTCTCGGGATGTGCGGGACAGCCCTACTATTGCTTCTTTCAAGAGATCTATTTCAAATCAATCTTCAGTCTGCCCTTCATACTATTACAACGGTAGCCGTCGCTTGCAGGTACTCCACGCTCGACTGCGTACTAGTTGTAGCGCCCTTAACTATCACCTCTTTTGCAAAAACATAATAATTTCTGCTCTAAGCGAATGTGGTGAAGTTGAAAGTAGCACTCACTTCTTCATGCATTGTCCCTTGTATACGGATATTCGACAAACCTTATTTCGTGATATGTCTAGAATCACACGTGTTGACATTGATATCATTCTCAACGGTGATCCCACCCTTAACAACGAGAGCAACTCCAAAATCTTCAGTTTTGTTCATAACTTCTTACAAAACTCGAAACGCTTCTTATTATGCTATATTCCCAGACTTGACCCTTTCTACCAAACGGTACAGGTACCCAACTATCATCAATCTAACTATCATCAAACTTACATATATTCTCGCTCTGTCTACTTTTGTTTTCATCCATGCTCTCTTTTCTTCTTTTTGTTACCGAAATCATCATTTTTATACACTATTTCCAACGCTTTCTTTCGTTCTCTTAAGATAATATTCTGCATGTTTTCATTAACAACATATATACATGTAATTAAAATTATCTAACCTTCTCATTACTCTGCATAACGTGTAACTTAATTCTCACGGAGAGAAACTTTATAAGCTATGCTTTCGTTTCAATCCGATTCAATATATTAATGCAAATACTTAAATTATATTATATGTATATATATATATATATAGATATGTTGAATAAAATATGTTTAAACCAAAAGGCATGTGTTAAAAGCCGCAGAAAAAATACAGAAACAGGACATGACTAAACTACCAATCCAGTGATAGATTGTGGTTTATGACATCACTAAAATTGCCATTCAAAACATAAAAAAGTATGTTTTAACATAGAACAAAAACATCTTCATAAAATGAAACACGAAACAATCTTATTCTTCTATCAAATGGACTTAACATGGCCCATAAGGAAATTACTTACACGAAGAAGATCAACGAAAAGACCCTTCTCCTCGGGCCTGCCGCCTCGGGCCCCGGGGTATTCCCAGTCAAGGTCAATACCGTCAATGTTGTGGGCCCGCAAAAACCTGGTGTAGAATATTGCAATGGGGTACATGATCTAAGTCTTCAGACATTCAGAGCTCCTCGGCTATTTTTATCGAAAACAACCTCGGATTTATGCACCAGTCAATTGTAACCACGGCCACCCCAGGCCCGGGGAATAGCGGAGACTTTGCCTTTAGGTCCAGTCAACCCCGGGTAAAATCCCCGCCCTGCGGGCACGAACTGATGGTAAAATCCCCGCCAAATGCCCCCCGCACTCCAGGGACTCTAGGTAAGGCCCATTTCCCGCTATATTTTGCGCGAAGACAAAACCACCGCATTCACCCGGCACTGCGGGGCCACCTGAAAGGTAAAAACACGTCCCATTTCCCCGGCTATCACCGGTATACCCCCGGACCTGGGGGGGGGGGGGCGTGGTTAGAATTGACTGGAGCATTATATGGACGGTTTACAATGCCAGATAATCGGGTCTTGTAAAGTCCGTTGCAAGTAGATCGCGTAGTTTAATTTAGCAGTTAAACTTAATGACTTAACACTCGGGAATCTTAATTATGTTTGTAATAATACACTTCACTGGCAATCAATGTAAACTTAATTCAACAAATACAAGCTAAAACACTACATTTAATTAATGATAGAATTCAAAATTTCACGAACTATTTCTACTGATGTATGCAAACATCCGAGGTTGTTTTCGATAAAAATGGCCGAGGTTTTCCGAATGAGTGTTCAAAATCTCAGTATGAAACACACTGACACGCGCATTGGTCAAATAAACCTTTTATCAAGATAAAATGTGGTGTGTAAACAGATTCAATTTTACATTTGTTTTCATTCTAATCTACTTATTTGCATAAATGATTCATGGTTATTAAGGAAGTTTGTTAAATGTTGCTGGGATTGTCGTTTTCGGAGGACTTCCGTCATCGGAACTCATGAAGATTCATAAATCATGAATAATTAATGAGGTTAAATCCAGAGTGTCTGATTGGACGCCTGAGACACAACTCAGGCCAAACGGATATTGCGGAAATGTAACGGTTGCGTAGGGATATTCATTTGCTATCTTCGGGGCCTAATTTCCCAAGAAATATTTTGTAGAGTAATTAAATTGATAAAGCATAGGTTCCGACGAGTGAGAAGTACTCGCGTGTTCTTGGATGGATGGATGGATGGATGGACGGACGGGCGGACGGACGGACGGATGAGGATGGATGGATGGATGGATGGATGGATGGATGGATGGATGGATGGATGAATGAAATGAAATGAAATGAATGAATGAATGAATGAATGAATGAATGAATGAATGAATGAATGAATGAATGAATGAATGAATGAATGAATGAATGAATGAATGAAATGAAATGAAATGAAATGAATGAATGAATGAATGAATGAATGAATGAATGAATGAATGAATGAATGAATGAATGAATGAATGAATGAATGAATGAATGAATGAATGAATGAATGAATGAATGAATGAATGAATGAATGAATGAATGAATGAATGAATGAATGAATGAATGAATGAATGAATGAATATGAATGAATGAACGAGTGAACGAATGAACGAACGAACGCATGAATGAATGAGTTTTATATCGATGGATGGATGAAATTACTCAGAATGTTACTTTCACAGCCAAATGTCTGAACTATTTTAGGAAAGTGATAGACCTTCTGATTAAATAATTTAGACCGCCGCGAATGTTTTACCGTTGCATTATGGTTTCGGCTATATACTACAAATGTATGTTATACGCGAATTACCTGACAGCGTTCTGGACGAAAGTTGTCATTGTCTTGTTTGAAGACACAAGGATACTGAAGGCTTCCGACCCTTGTTCCCAACCGCCTACAGATATTATCGTCTTCAGGGACGGGTTCTTCGTCTTAAGGCCATTCACAGCTGGTATCCTATAATTGTTGTCAGATGTTATCATCGCCAGCATTTTTGATTATTGTTAAAGTTTTTGTTTGAAAGAAACATGCCAGAGACAGTTTTCGGACATTCGACAGTTACTCATGCTCTGCATGTGTGCAAGAATCAAAGATGCGTGTTTACCGAAACTATTATCTGTAAAGTATCGAGTTAAAAGTTATTATTTCAAGATACTAAAATGCTCAAACATTAAAACGCTTTGGACGTCAAATCTTCTTATCCAATAAAAAGAATGACCTGCTACTCCAAGTGAAGAGAATGAACACACAGTTAAACTGCACTCTCACAGATTTACCGATTTTACATCTTTTTTTATTTATTTTCTTGGAAGGAAGATTTTTTGGCGTAAATATCTGCAAACCAATGATAAAAGATTGCTGACAAAAGATCAGAGCGTAGATTTGTATATTTCCGTTCGAAAATTAATGTTTTATGGCTTAAACCGTTACTAACGGTATAAGAAAAATGAATAAAACATCAATTTGTGGACTTAAATTTAAAAATCTATGATCTAACCTTTTGTCAACAGTCTTATATGACTAGTTTACATGCATTTTCGCATAAATTTGCTCGTTCCTAGACAAAAAAGTTGTCAAAACAATCAATCTGTGAGAGAGCAGTTATCAGTGAAAGGATTAAATATCCTGCAACGTTTTTTAAAAAAAATATATTACATGCTCATTTCGTTCGGATCTTCGGGGACGATGTGCGTTGACGTTTCATCCAGGGTAAAGAACGCCATTGATATGTGGGTGCAGAGGTTAGCGTCAATGCCATCCGGTCCAAGGGCGTGTGACTTCCGGGCAGCTGCCCAGGTTCCGTAATAACAGAACCTCAGATATTCTTTAGAAATAGGCGAACGTGAGTTTGAAAATTACCATGGTTGTGGTTAAAATTAAAGCTGCACTTTCACAGATTTACCATTTTGACAACTTTTTATTTTTTTGTCTTGGAACAAGCAAATGTTTGCGTAAATATCTGCAAGCCAGTGATATAAGACTACTGACAAAAGATGAGATCCAAGATTTTTATATTTCCGTTCGAAAATGTTTTATTGCTAAAAACATTACTAACGGTTTAAGAAAAATGCATAAAAAATCAATTTTTGAACTTACATATGAAAATCTGCGTTTTGATTTTTGTCAGCAGTCTTATATCATTGGGGTCCATGCATTTTCGCATAAATTGGCTCGTTCCAAGAAAAAAAGGTGTCAAAACATTCAATCTGTAAGAGTGCAGCTTTAAAAAAATATTTTAAAACCATTTTGTAAAAACATGCATTTCTTTTATTTGAGTTCTGTAGATATATTCATATGCTGCAAATAGTAGCATAACAGGGTCAGTAATACATCATTTAAAGCTGAGTCCTTTGTCAGACAATGTGTTCTTCATTTTTGTGTGAATTCTACCATTAAATTTATATTAGATGTATGCTTTTACATAACTTATCATTGGTCAATACCATTGTTCAAAATAAAGTATAAACTCTTACCCGCATATGATGTATACACGCACAAACAGAGGAAAAATAAAATCGTGGAAGACATTATGAATGCAATGTTTGCAAGTGTTTGGTCTTATCTAATCACATGGCAACTATCGTTACTGTCAACGTACCTATTTTTGACTGTTTATATACCAATTTTGAAAGTCATTTAGCGTACTTTAAGCGTACTTTAGACGAACCTCGTTGCACCGTGATAAGCGTTATCTTAAAGGAGTGGTCAAATTGCACCGTTTGTTTGTCACAAATGTTAAGAAATCCTATTTCGTAAGGAAACTAGTTCATCTTTAAGAAATGTATAATTGCCTATCCCTAAACATTCGCTGTATAATTGCATTTCCCTTAACATTCGCTGTATAACTGCATATCCCTAAACTTTCGCTGTGTAATTGCCTACCCCTAAACGTTCGCTGTATAACTGCCTTTTCCTTAACTTTCGCTGTATAACTGCATTTCCCTAAACTTTCGCTGTATAATTGCCTATCACTAAACTTTCGCTGTAATTGCCTATCCCTAAACGTTCGCTGTATAACTGTCTATCCCTAAACTTTCGCTGTATAATCGCTGAGTTTAAATTGATTGCCAGTGAAGTGTATTATTGCAAACATAATTAAGATTCCTTAGAAAGTCATAAAGTTTAACTGTTAAATAAAGTTACTACGCGATCTAATTGCAGCGGACTTAAACGTACCGCTTTCTGAGTATGTAAACCGTCCAAATACATCCGAGGTTGTTTTCGATAAAAATGGCCGAGGAGCTCCGAATATAAGTGGTTTATCATACTTGAATGCAGAGTGGTCGTGTCCGGCCTGGACATTTTTCATGCACGGAAATAACGTGGCAATGGTGTTCGACATATACAGGTGATGTGTCTTGTGCAATATCAACGTCCCTCCCTTGAAGATCAAGGTCACAGTTTCACAGAGTTTAATCATTATGGAATGCTGTATATTTTAATAAACATGGAATGGAGAATACGTGGGGTGACCCGGCTATAACTTTGTCGTTCGTTGGCGGTAGCTTAGAACAACACGACACAGATGTTCGATGCAATGCACATTCAAGGCCCACTTCCCCACATCAAAGGTCAAGGTCACAGTTAGAGGTCAATCGTTATGGAAATTCCACATGTGCATAAAGAGTGTAGGTGGTCGCCACCGGGCTGCAGCTTTGTCATGCAAAGGGAGTGGGTGGTGAAATAACGACACACAACCACATATAGGCAATACCCCCACCGCCACTTAAAAGCTGCACTCTCACAGATATACCATTTTTACAACTTTTTTTTATTTTTTGTCTTTGAAATAGCAAATTTTCGCATAAATATCTGCAAATCAATGATATAAGATTGCTGACAAAAGATCAGATCGTAGATTTTCATATTTCCGTTCGTAAATTAATGTTTTGTGGCTTAAACCGTTACTAACGGTTCAAGAAAAATGCATAAAACATCATTTTTTGAACTTAAATATAAAAATCTGTGATCTTATTTTTTGTCAGTAGTCTTATATAACTGGTTTCCATGGATTTTTGCAAAAATTGGCTCGTTCCAAGCCAAAAATAAAAAATTGTCAAAATGTTCAATCTGAGAGAGTGCAGCTTTAAGAGGTCATTCATTATGAATGACGCATATATTGACAAAGCGTGTGAGTAGACACGCCTGGCTGTAGCTTTGGCATTCATGGTGTGTTATTTTTTTTTAAATATCATGGCACAAATGTTCGGCACATAAGGGTGACGCGTCGTTCGAAGACGTCGGCCTCTTTCTTTGGACGAGTCGCCTGAAGGTCACAGGCTTCTACCTTTTAGATCAACGCTCCTCCACAATTGCAGCCAACCACCATGCATGGGGTCATGCCTTTATGCTTTTAGTTAAAGTAAGCTCTTCCCAAATGTGGGCATATCAGTAACTGCATAATCAATTGTTCTGTCTGGCACTTCGGAAACATGTGTCACTTACGATTGACTGTTCATTTTTTACAGTTATCATTGGTGGTAAAAATAATAAACTGATACCCGTATTCAACATCAAATATCATGAAACACATTTTGAAGCACAATAGGAAAAATAATGCTGATTTCAATCGTTTATTTTAATACAACAATCAACCAAAAACCGGAAGGCCAGCTATGGTGTTCTTGAGGGCGTTCATGAGAGGGAATTTCCCCATGCCACATGAATTGCTGGCGTCATCAAGGTCAATGGCCCAAACCATCGCACCTGCCAGACCTTCTGCCTTTATATACTCAGCCTGTAAACAATCAGATTCATAGCTTTTGACGGTAACGTCGTCGTATTCTACACGCTCAAACTGCAATACGTATGTGAAAAACTACAGAAACAAGCTCAGTAGCAAAAAAGTTTAAACATAACATGATCGAATTGCTTTTAAATAAAAGTTTTAACCCTACCATTATATATAGCATGCTCCAAAATATTATTCTTTATATGAACTGTTGGTCACTGAATTATGACATAATTCATTACAGAACCGTTTCATATGACGTCATAACCGGTCAATTTAACAGATTAATATAATGTAACATTATGAAATCGAACAAAAACAGAAATAAACCTTTTCTCGAATGCTTCCCCTATCATCATATCCCACCCAAAGGTGTCCGAATGTGAAGTATGGGACCCGCTCGTCCGGTAGAATAATGGGGGTAATGTTGTGAGCATTTATCAAAGTGCAAATCTGAAATAGCCGCACGCATATGCATCATATATGAACCATTCTTTAACTCACGGACCCCCAGAATCGGTCCCGGCTGTGATTGCCGTTTAATATCAGAAAAGATTAATAACATGTTTATTACCAAAACAATTGACACGACATTACTTGTCCTGAATTTCATCAGTGAGGTAATTTTTAAACGAAACTATACGCCCCGTTTTTATAACGGGTGTGTGAAAAATCAAATTAAATAAAAAGAGGCACGGGATTTTGAAACATATTACTTAATTAGTGTGATAGCTTGCAGTGATAACTTTGCGGCAAGGGGCGTGTTTTCCTCTATTCACGTAATAGCTACCCGGATGTTCAAGAACTATATAAAATAGTTTGACGTAACTTTGACTTTAAGTATATGCAGGTTGGACTTCCTACCTGATAAAACGGCATAGCGCCACCGTCGGTAACTGGTGAGCCTATTTTATTATCGTTGGCGTCAGCTAGAGTAAACTTTTGGCCATACAAAGGAAGGCCCACCAGGAGCTTGTCTCTAGGAGCCCCATTAGACACCCAGTGGCGCACAAAACGGTCCTGTGATATATAAAATGGATGTAGGTCAAAGTAAAATGTCAAAAAACCTATGCCTATGTTTTCCATTAATAATACCGGAAATGAACATGTTCTAAAAGTTTCAAAGGAGAACAATGAGAACGTTTATGCGCCAGTCAATTGTACCCCCCCCCCCCCCCACTTCCCACCACCACCACCAGTTCCGGTGAATAGCGGGAACTTTGACTTTCGGTCAAGCAAATTCTGTGGGCACAAACTGCTGGTAAAACCCTCGCCAAATGCCACCGCACCCCGGAAACATTCTAGGTAAGGCCCATTCCCCGCTACTTTCGGCTCAAAAACAAAACAAACGCATCCACTCGGCACTGCGGGGCCATCTTGAAGGTAAAACGGCCCACTTCCCCCGCTATCCCTCGTATACCCCCGGACTTGGGGCCGTGGTTACAATTGACTGGTGCATTACTCTCTTGTGTGTTACTCTTTCACCATGACTCATGGAAACATGACTTCTGTTCTTCACGTAGATAAGATTTGATGCGGTGTCATGCCAAGTTCAGTTGGTACGCGCTACTTTCATGATAAAATTACAACCGAATGTGAAAAGATAACGGTGGTGTTAAGGGAATGAACTGATATTTCTTTTAGTGTAATGTAGCCTTTGAGATTAAGGGGCACTTTTAGGCTTACGAGATTTTCCGACATTCTTAAAATACTATACAATTTACTTGATAATTATTATATGGTTGGTTGTTGCTAGAAGTAACGTCTTTAACAAAAAAAAGAAGATAAATCTGAAGAAAATATGTATTTTAGATCACATGTCACTAAATTGTACAAGTGGTATGAAATAGCAGGAGTTCATTCCGCTTAGCTCACTGTGTCAATGGCTGTATATAACCTGTTCCAGAATATCACATTTTCAACGCTTATTATCAGTTCAACATTGAAATATGATGTACATGAACGGGTTTCACTTACCACATTGAACTCATACTGGCTGTAGAGGGCGCTGTGTACGTTGGCGGTGTCTTCCCATTGGCCGTGGAAGTCGTACATCATTAAGTTCACCAAATCCACGTTCCTAATGTGAATGATATACACTGCGTTTAACACTAATAGTTTATTTTTTATTTATTTTTTATTTTATTTAATTTTATTTTATCTGTTTGTTTGTTGTTGTTGTTGTTGTTGTTTGTTTGTTTTTTTTTTGTTTTTTTTATTATTATTATTATTATTTATTTTTTTGCGGGGGGAGGTGGTGGCGTGGATCAAGAGAACAAATTAAATGTTAATGCCCTATCGGTTTCACAACATTGTATCCTACGCCATATAGTGACGGTACACAATTATTCGAAAATAACCAACACAACTGAATGGAATGGAACATATTAAACACACCTAAAGTGTCCGATGTACAAATACAGGTGTCACTTCACAGAGCTAAATTGAGTAAACAATTAGCTTGCTGATTTCTTACATTAAAGTTCTGTACAAACAAGTGCTCGAAACATGTTATAGAAAGAGATAATTTAGATTGTATTTTTGTACTTGATCTTAAGTAAAATTGTGCGTGAAATGGAATATTTTGTAATCTTTCAAGGCCAAAATTGTTTTTGGAATGTTTTGTTGAACCTGTATCTACTCGACATATTTAACGCTGCTGAATGTACCAAGCAATAAACGATATGGTGTCACCAGTCATCCAAAGTTTATCGGATACCTGATCTAGTATCGTATTTTGATACCAGTCTGATGTATAATCTTAGCAACAATATCGTTTCTTTAAAACTTCCACATACTCGACAATTCCGCTGACATCATACGACTCAGCGACTCGATCTTCGTGGACCCCGACGGCGATCGTCAAAATCAGCTTGTCCTTCCCGTGCGCTACTTGTGGGTCCTGGTCGAACGCTTGGCGCAGCACCTACGAATAGGAAAGTCGTTTGATCCGCCATTCCATAACTATTATAAGTCTAAATGCCGACGCTAGTTATTTTTGACGCCTTTTGAGAAACACAAAGGGTCCGTTAATATACAGTCGAATTTCATTTTATTGTGTGTTTGCATGAGTGTTGTTTCTACAGTTGCAATAAACTATTATAAAAGAGTTAAAAAGACCATTCGAAATAAAAAAAGAATGTGCGTAAAACATCATAGAGGTATTGCATTTGTCCATTAATCAACTTTAGTCCACATGGAACTTTCTGTCGAACTAAAATACGGTGTCATTTACTATAAAAACGTTCAACTCTGATAAGCAAAGAAGAGTATTTTCAGAACATGGCGTTCTATAAGCTATGAACTTTTCTTCCAGAGAATGAATCCATAGCCATGACCTATGTGTTAAGAGCTGTCATACCTGAAGAAGATCGACGAAAAGGCCCTTCTCCTCGGGCTTGCCGCCTCTGGCCGCGGGGTATTCCCAGTCCAGATCAAGACCGTCAAAATTATGGGACCGCAAAAACCTGAATTTGCACATTTTGTTAACTTCAACTATTATACATGAACAACCATATAATTTATAGTAAGAACAAGACATGCAATTTTCCTAACTTCAATTCGTTTCATTATTTAAAGCTCACTCTCACAGATTTACCATTTAGACAACTTTAAAAAACAAATTATGTCTTGGAACGAGCCAATTTTTGCGAAAATCCATGGAAACCGATTATATAATACTGCTGACAAAAAAGATCAGAGATCCTTATATTTAAGTTCAAAAATTGATGTTTTATGCATTTTTCTTAAACCGTG